>NW_025786436.1:0-16533 GCF_021130785.1 Homalodisca vitripennis
TTTCTGAACTGTGATAGTTTGTTTGTTAATTCGTTATTTACTAGAAGGCAACACCCGGTCCCTGGACAAGTGGTGATGATTTAGGCGCGTTAAAAGACGAGCAGTTTGCCCGTATGCGGTAAATCAACAAATCGTACTCAATTTAATATGTGTTAAAATTGTTTCCACATTTTTAAATTAAGATCCTACAATGACTAAGAGCTTCCCAAGCCGTGAACCCCAATGTTTGAATATTGAGGATCAAGCAGTCAAGAAATAAAAGTTAAGATAGTATTTTGATAAGAACTGTATGTCCCCCAGATTATTCTACAGATTCTAAACACATTACATACTTATTACTCTTTATATATATTACTGTATACACATAGTAGTAATAATCATTATCGTCGAAATCACCAAGTTTCAGAGTTACTGTTACAAGTGCTGGCCAAATTATTAGACTAAAGCCAGCACATTTTTGTGTTTTTTTTTTCTTCTCAATTTTTACTAAAAAAATTTTAAAAGAGATTGGAATGGGTCCAAAGGCATTCAGTTCACTGATGATTGGAACAAGGTACAGTACCCTCAGGATTCAGTAGAGAACTGAATCCCATTGAACCCATTCCAATCTCTTCCTTAGTCCATTGCTGGTGTTATTTTTGGTTTTTTTTATTGTAGGCCTGCATGCGCGAAGACCTTGTTTCCATCCTCAAGGAGTTCTTCTGGATGGGTCCTGGGCGAAGCATTTGGTGCCATAATCTCTTTAAATGGGTCACTAAGAACCTTGCTGGTCATTTTTTCTATTGACTAGTGGTCATGTTTTTTTTCAACTTTTTGGCCATCCTTGGGACTTAGAACGGCTTTCATCTTCCGGGCCAACATTTCCCGATTACAGCTGGATTTAAATAAATAACCACTGAATATCAAGTGTCTGTTCTTGATCCTACTAACTGACTTCCTGGTGGAATATTTAGTCTGATGTGCTATTTCATGTTTTTGTGTGTAATTGTTGTTCTAAGCCAAAAGAACCTTGGCCACAGCACATTTCCTTGGTGAAAGGTCCGCCTTTTTACCCATTTCCTAATAAATTTTAATAAATAGCCAATAAATGAGGTTTATAAAAGTGGTTTTCATACGCTCACGAAACGACCTTAAACTTACTTTAATAATAACAAACACACTAAATAGAAAGATCTACTGTACCTAAAACATGTTTAACCCACATAAAAAATTAACTGTAAAGACCTTGATTTTGGTTATGGGAGCTGGTAGAATTTGTAAAGACAGATGATAAGCAAAACACGGCCGTTGTTGCCTACCCGCCCAACATAATATTACCACATTTTCTCTGCTTAATACTATTCTAAATGTAACACACGAATGAGGGTATCATTACTTTAACATATACCAACATGGAATATAAATTAAAAATTTTTATTTAGTAAAAAATTGAGAAGAAAAGAAGCGAAAAAATGGTGCTTTTAGTAGGTCCATAATAAATTTGGCCAGCAACACTGTTAATGTCAAAGATTGCAAGTCTTTGATTGAACAGTGCTCAAAAAACCGCTATGCTTCCTCGTTCTAACAATTGATATATCATAGAAGTTATTGGTTAGTAAACATGTTTTATATCTAGAAAGGCGAACAAAACTAAATTTTAATATAATTCCTGTCCATTGGATATCCGAGAGTGGATATAATATTTAGCTTTGATCACTATTTGTAATTTAAACTTAAATATTTCATTTAATATTTTGTTAATGAAGAATTTTGTTTTAGTTAAGGAAAGACTGACGTCCATAAAAGGTTTCAATTTAACATTTTTTGTTAAAAAATTGTTTATGAATAGTTTGATATACCAAAACAAGTATATTTAAATATGCTAAATACACACCACAAATAAATTTTTACAACTTATATATAGCTACAAGGTTGATTTTTCCATTTGTAGATTCTTATACTACCGGTAAATATAATTATTTAAATTAAAGTATAAAGTTTTTGCTACATATTTTATAAAATACACTGCTGCCTCTGGCAGTTATGAATAAAATCAAGACCTATCTGCAGAGATCTACAGTTGATGTACCTGAATGAGATGATAAAAGAAACCACAGTAGCAGCAAAAACTAAGTAAGAGGAAGCTGGAACGCTTGAAGAATAATAAGTGTTTTTATAGGCCATGGAATACTGATCATGTTAAACTGAATCAAACACAATATTTTCTCTTTTGGCTTGATTTACCAAAAACTTCAAAATTCTCACAACTTTAGGATACAGTTTTTTTTAAGCTTCGCACTTTCACCACATATCTATTTCTACCTCATTTATATTATATACCTGAAATTAATCAATAATAATAATTAAAAAAGTATAATTTAAAAAATATTCAAGTGATTAATGTTATTTTTATTTATAACGTATATATTTTAATTCTGAAAGTACATAAAACTAAAATTTGTGGGATTGAAATGTTAGTTAAAAGGTAAATAACAAAAAGTTTAGCTTTCTCTTCGATTACAGGTCGTTTTGATAAGCAACTGGTACCGATATATTACAAATGAACAATTATAGTTAAATAATACGATACAGATTCCCCATAAACAAAACTTTCAATGTAAAACCGAATTTTGTCTCTCTGAAGAAGGATTGTAATTAATCCCCAGTACATTATAAGCTTTACTGGCTTAGTGGTAGAGTGATTTTTAACTACAAACTTTATACACTCTGAACCCTCTACTTTGCCATCCTTTTACTAGTTCAAAAGCGTTCTATAAAAATAACCATTTTAGGACCTAGTATTTCAAAAAGATTTCCCTGTGGAGTGCCCCCAGGCCCCCCTAATGGTCTGAGGGGGGGATTAATCCATACCACCAATTAAGCGATGTGTATAACAGACACTCTCCAAGATAAGGATGTTCTAGGTGGCGCCACTGAGTTGGTGTATTAGTTGTGTACAACGTGTATAAACAATGTGTGCTTAACATGGATACCCGCTGTGAAACATGTTTATTCAATTATGTTTCCAATTTAGCATTAATGACTTTTGAATCTGAAAATTTCCGTATTGTAAGTAATAACTTATATGAAATGACAAGAGCTTTTGGAATTTTAATTAGCTCCTAAAGTCACATCTTGATCACATTCTAAAGCTACAAACACATAAAAAACTCTTTTAAGTGTACAGTAAATTCTTTGCGACAACAGTTATCTTAAACTAAAAATAGAGGAACTTCCTAAGTTATCACTTTAAAAAATTTGTCAATGCAATTTCAACAATGTGTTTTTTAAAATTAAATGTAAATTCGATGGTTCTTTTTGTGTTAGTGGTTATTTATGTAGATTAATATCCGGAAGTAATAAACAAGTTGTTAAGTTACCATATTTTTCATGCCACAGTATTGATGAAGAAAGGGCAGAAGGAAATATTATATATCCGAATCTGGCAGTTAAATCAAGAGCTGGCATGTACTGCGAGAACAGCTAGATATTATATTAATCCAAACTGATGATACTTATTACCATTAATATAATTATTTGAAAGAGTTCCGCTGTAACGTGGTTCAACAAATTTGTTTACTAATTTTAATAAACTTGTGTCAAAATCATGGTATCACTATTTTCCTTTAAAAAAAATCCAAATATCATTAAATGTCTATTTTTTTTATGAACTATAGTTTTTAAACATTTGTTATATTTAATTTTAACAACTATTTTGCTACGTAATGGCAGACTTTTTCTCATTGGGCAGCTAATATGGGTAATTTTTATTTTATGCTCTGGAGATGGTAATTGGACTCGGTATAATTATCCAATATTTAATTTGTAGTTTAAGTTATAAAACGCGGTACTCAATAATAGGTACCTCAAAATGTATAACAGCGTTAACTAAATTAATATATAAATCAACGCAAACAATAAAAAATAGATTTTTAACAAGGCGGCTTACAGTCGTTCTCTCTCGGCTTGTTTTTGGTTGAAATTGTTTCGATTGTTTTATCAAAGGAATAATTCCAATATTACAATAGTTTATTTACACGTTATTAATAAAAATGAATTTGTATAAGAATGTTTAATTACAAAACAATAAACAAGACGTAAATGATTTTCTGAGAATTAAAAAATGGCGATGAATAAGAGATTTTATGTTATGTCTCTTGTTGCCTGGTGAGGTTAGGAGTCATAAGTCACTCACGGTTGAGGTTTGGAAATTGAATGGGTGTTATGAAGACAAAAGGGGTACCAAAGTCCATTATTTTTTGGTGAAAATGAGTTAGACACAGATTCTTTGTAGCTAAATATACTAAAAAGTTGGTGGCGCAAGAGGTATAAGTCAGTCACCATCAGGTGCTGAGCTCTAGCAGTGGAATAACCCCTTGACTACTGAATCAACTAACATTAATTGTTTACTGAGTGGTCAAGGTAGATACAAGTCACATGCAAACGAACTATACTTACTGGAAACGCGCACTGCCCATAAGCAGCATGTTGTGTTTTTCTCCCCCGCGTACGTCAACACAGCTGTGCGTTTACTGGCTCGTAAATCCATGGATTTGCAGGGCGCTTTAAAGGTGGGCAAGAACTCACCAAGGTTCTGTACTCCATGCCAATGATGCTGATCTTTAGAAACACATTAACTTTTTATTGATTTTAAATCTAAGGGTAAATTAAGGTAGAATCCAAGTGGATGATGTACGGTATTGAAGAATTGTTATAAATATTAATTATTTAAACTACTAGTTTATCTCAAACTAAATGCGAACCCACTTTCTAAATTGACAGGAAGCCACGAGTTTACTTTGAAATTAAAACCTGTGACTAAACTATTTTTTTTTTAATAATATCTCATCACATCGAAAAAAACAAAATCACTTTTTGGACATTTAAAAAAAGAAACCAACTTAGAAATAAGCGCAAAAATATTGGTCCAAAATAATTTTTATTTTTCTAACACGTAGATTTAAGTTGTGGTCATGTTTGTAAAAATTTTTGTAGTTTTATTTTTGAAATAAAATACTGTCAAATAAAAAGTTGTTTTTTTTTTTCATCTGGAGTAATATTTTAATGCCTGTAATATTTGTTTTCCGACTTTTGATAAGAAAAAATAAAAGTCCAAAAATCTCAGTTATTTTGATATTGGCCCCACAAAAATCAGTTTTTTTTTAACGAGAAAATTAAAAATCCACGGTAAAAAAGCAGCTACTAAACATTTGTAATAATAAATAAATTGTAGTATCTAAGACAATTGTATTAAGTTCCTACAAAAATGGCTTGTTTTAAAAGTGATATTAGATCATTATCCATTATAATGCCTGACATAATGGGCCGGATGTTAGTTTCTTGCCCATTTCCAGCGCCTGCAGACTCGGAACGCAGCCCAGGATTTCGGCTCGGTTTCTCCGGCCCAGAGCGCGTTCCATTATTATAATTCGTTGGTCACATGTACCCCTTGTCTACTGAGCAGGAGGTTTGAAACAGCTGCATGGCACATTGTTGTTTTCATTACTCTGTCTGTCAGTGAAGTTTACTGTGGTGGGAAGAGCTTATTATTGTTATTATTAAATATTGTTAATAACAATTATATTGCTTATTGTTTAATATTAATGAAATGAGAATTCATTTTTGTAATATTTTGTTAATATTTGGATAATAGACAACTAGATAGAAAGAAATGGCAGACAATTGTTCTTCTGATGGAAGTGATCCTAACCTCTTTGAAGGTAAGTTGTTTACTTAATAAGTAATTAAAACCTGTTTTCATTGTTTGAGAGATGAATAGTTTACATTTTAACAAACAAATATGGTACTACCAAGATCATTTTATGCACACTTTCTTCTTAAAGGACAAAGCCTTTTCTGCTTCTTAAAGAACAGTTATTCTGGAAGTAGGCTAGGCCCATTGTAAACATCAGCTTCTATTATTAATTAATGAATTATTTACACAATTTTGTTGAAGACAAAGGCTTATGTACATCAAGTTAATTAATTTTGTTTTTTTTTCTGCAGATGACACAGACGCAGACCCTGACTATTTGCCAAGTGGAAATGAAGACAATTCTGCAAGAGATCTTTTTCAGAAATCGCCCATCAACAAGTAAGTTTTGTATTATTTATCTAATAAGCTAGGCCTACCATATTTTCTCCATGTAAGTAAATTAGAAGAAAAGCAATCAAAAAACTGAGGATATAGAAATATAGTAAAAGAAGTAAGTTATTTGTTGCTACACAGACCAGCCAAAATTCCTGGCTACACAACAATTCTGAATTAGGCCAAGTCACATTAGTTAGCCTTCAAAGACATATCAGCTGCATAGTAGTACTACATTAGTCTTGCCTCGAGTATAATAACCATAATAATTTATCCACTGGAAAAAATAAACTACCACTCTGCATTATTTATTTTCTGTTTAGTTCACCTTTAAGGAAAAAAATATATGAAAAAAATTGTGAACCACATCTCTTCTAACTAATAACAAGGTGACCATACAATTAAATAATCGTGGACAATAAATGCTTATACAAATACATTACAATGTCTAATAATTAAAAAAGTTTTAGCAAAGTCATAACTTTATACTAATTTTCTAATCCCAAAATCTATTCTCCAGGTGGCGTGGTTGTAGAAGAGCAAAATAATGGACCGCCAGCAAAAAGACCAAAACATGAAGGAAAGAAGAAAACAAGAAGGCCTGATCAGTGGAAGAGAAAAAAGGGGTCGATTGCTCGCAATAAAGGGGAAGGGTACACTGACAGAACAGGGAAAAACCATCAACCAAAGCAGGTCAGAGATTTTAACCATAATTGTAGGTATGAGTGCAGTGATATTCCTCAAGAGAAACGCCAAGAAATATTTAATGAGTATTGGGCTCTTGGAAACTGGGGAGTTGCAGTCGGCTTTCTTGAATTCTTTAATTTTACACCATAGTCCACATCAGACCAGAGCAAACAATGAACATTACAATAAATCTGTTTCGTGCCAGTATTTTTTGGTAGGAAAAAGAGTATGCAAGGAGTTTTTTCTTAAAACAATTGACATTTCCAACAAAAGAGTTATGAATATTGTAAAAGAGAAAACCACTATCAGGAACATCTATTTCACCAAGAGACAAGCGAGTTAAAAAAATTCCTCCGAACAAAACCAACCCAGAAAAGTTGGAGTTTGTCAAGGAGCATATTATGAAATTTCCTAGATACACTAGCCACTACTCACGTCAACAAAATCCAAATAAAAAGTATCTTAATCCTGGCCTTAAATGTAAAAAACATGTATGATTTTTACAAGGAGCTTGTAAAGAAAAAGGTAAGGAGCCTGTAACGCTTCCATACTACAGGTATGTTTTTAATACTAAATTCAATTTAAGTTTTCACAGGCCACAAACAGACACATGTGCTACATGTGACAGACTCCAACAGCTTATTGTACATGGATCACCTGACGAAAAACAGGCAGCTACAGTCATAGGCGTAGCGTGACCTAATAATTTGGGGGGGGCACGGGGTCTCCGGGGGGGGGGGGTGGTCCCGTGGAAACTTTTTTGAAAAACTACCACTTAAGAACTAAAGTAAAGTATATGTGTATTTTTGTTAAACATTGGTTTTAATCAATTTTTACTATATTGATGGATTTGTAAAAAGACTCAATTTCAAATTATACAAGTTTATTCTATTCTAGACATAACTGCAAGGACTAATATAACACAAAAACAAATTTGTGTACAAGACAAAGTTTTAAGGTGAACAGAACTACAGTAATGGTTTCAACGAACCAATTTTCGTTACTTCTAATGAAGCATTAGCCTCCTATCGGCTTAGATTTGAAAATCTGTCAACTAACAGATCTAGTTTTTTATCTTTCATGTATTCAGACGTCAATTCTTGCTCAATAGACATCAGGGCAAGCCACTTAAGCGGTCTTCTGTCATGGTGCTTCGAAGAAATGTCTTTAGCCTTCGTAGTGTAGAAAACGATCTTTCTGCGCTTGCTGTTGTGATAGGCCACGAAAAGTGATATTTCTAGTAGCTGCCAAACATCTGGTGCACTGGCTTGAAGATCATTCTCAATAAAAAAATCAGCCAACTCTTGGAACGTTATTCTTGTGGTTGCTTTGTCTGTTTTGACAAAATTGTTCTTTGCATAACAGTGAAAAAACTTAAGATGTACAGAGAAACTTAAAGACAAGTTATAAAACTTTTGGATTGCCATAACAGCGTTGTTGTCAATTTCGGTCCAATTAAATAGTAACTGGGCAATGCAGTTGATTTTATCATAATCGTTCTTGGAAAAAACGAGATTGCAGGTTTACAATTACTGTGTCTAAAGCAGTCAAAGTAAATGCCAGTCTTGAACATCTGTTCAGGTTCAGGTTCAGGTGATTGATGAAATGCAGCATCTGAAGAGCTACTACTAGCTTCAAGTTTTTTTTCGGAATCTTCCGTTTGCGTGGTAGTGAAGGCCTTTCAACTGACAAACCTTTCATACCATATTTGTATACACTGTTCTTCTGACTCATTCCACATCTGAATAAAGCCATCATCATTTCTGTCCAGTTTTAAAACAGTCAATGACTGATTCAACTTTTGCAAAAACCTTAGAAATGTCAAGAGATTCACTCTGCAGTTTCTTTGGAGAGTATATCAGTCTGACTCAAAACGCTGTGCAATAGTTTTAAACTGAATACAAATTCAAATGTGCTGATTTGTTTGGCTAGACCATCAGCTTCGGCTGCAATTTTACGATTCTGATACATCGTTTGCAATAACTTCCAAAGTTTCGTACACTTCAGGGAGCTGCTCTAGAATTACATGGATTGCTTTGTGTCGAACTGTCCATCTAGTTCGAGACAAGCTCACCAGTCTTTTCATTTTTGTTTCTCCGCTTTGCTTACATATTGATTCAAATATTGAAAACCTGTTAGCTGATGCATTAATTAAGTTATACAGGTGATTTACTATGGATAAGCAATTCCGAAGCTGTCTTATTTCTTCACAAAATCTCTGAACAGCCAGATCAAGCAAGTGGGCATGGCAGTGTTTGTACAAAGCTTTAGGCTCTTCTTCTTGGAACCTTGAGGCAAACACCTTTGAATTTGCCGCTCATGTTACTAGCTCCATCATATGCCTGGCCGTGCATTTTATTTAAGCTTATACCCAACTGCTGCAGATACTGTTTTAATAGTGTGATGTAAATTTTCACCAGTAGTGTCTGACACATCAACGAAGCCCAAAAACCTTTCATTGATTTTAATGTGTCCATCTATTTTAGTAATGTATCGAATGCAAATGCTAAGCTGTTCACGGGTTGAAATATCCGTAGTTTCATCACAAATAATTGAGTAGGCCAAAGCCTCACTCACCTCTTGGACAATTTGTTGAAGCATTTCACTTTTTATGCAATCTATTATCTCATTTTGTACCTGGGCACTTTTGTATGAATGGACTGGGGATTTCATTAATGTTTGGATTTCCTTCCTCCATTTGAGTAGATCTCAGTTGTAGCAGTTCTATAAAGTTCCCCCCTGTTAAAATGAAGCAGTACTCTCATCATGTCCTCTTAAGGCAAGATTCTGGTTTTCCAAGGAATAGGATGTTTTCAATTATGAATTTTAAATACCTCCTATTCATCTCAACCATTTTAGTATGTGCCGAGGACAACGAATCTGCTACCGTGCTTCCTGCTTTTTCTATACTCATTGAGAAACTGTTTAGATTTTTGATGCATTTCACTATTCTCATGTTTCCTGAATTTTTCCAAAGCTTTCTTCCAATTGTTCATGCCCAGTTTAGTGAATGACTCCTCCCCGCGACCAGACTTATGTTGACAAAATAGTCGGCAATGGGTAACAAAATGCAGCGTCTTTAATGGGGCTATATTCGACCCAATTAAATTCACTGTACCAGGATTCTTTGAACTGCCTCGATTTGGATTGAATCTTGCTTACCTTAAAACAATCAACAGGCTGAAATGCTCCCTTTTGCAATATCTGCACTTTGTAACTCCCAATGAAGGATCTCTACTTTCTGCCCTGGAATGTAGCATCACGATCTGGGCGTAAACAAGATGGCGATTCATCACCAACGCTACCTCCAGTGCTACTTCCCGCTAAATGTCTATCTTCATTTACACTTTCACTTGAATTTCCAAGTTTTTTAAAGAATGTTAGTACAGAGGACGGTTTCTTAGACATGATAACAAACGAACATCCCGCAAAAATTACACAAACAATAGCAGCTCAGCTAGTAACAATAAGCTTATTGAACGAATAAAACGTGGCGACCACCTACACAACACAACACACGCGCACTGAGCTGGTATGATATCCCTCCGCCAGGCGTCGTCAATGCTCGGAGGCCCTCGGCCGGCGTCGGCTGGGCTCGGGTGCATTCGATCGGCTGCTCCAGCTCGGGCGCAACCGGCCAGAGTCCGGCTCACCGGCACTTGTAAATTTAGTTGTAACACGCGCATACTTTACACACACAGAATCAAATTAGATGCATACAAGAAAAATAGACTAACGGGGGATCTATATTAGTTATTCATTCGTAACTTTTAGTGTATACATATACGTAATTTAAAGATAATTTATATTATTTTTTTCTTTTTTTTGCATAATGTTGGGGGGGGGGCACGTGCCCCCCGGCCCGACGCCACTGGCTACAGTACAGAAAGAACTCCACCTACGCAAGGCAGAGAGTGCTAAAGCACAATTAGACAAAGCCAAAGAACAAGCCAAAAATGATTCAAGCCACAAGGCGGTTTGTTTTGACTTACAAAAAATGCTGCCAACTCCAGTCTTGACGTGTTCTAAGGTCTACTATTCTAGACAGTTGTGGAACTTATAAACTTGTGTATCCATGACATAAGCTCAGGACAAGCTTCTATGTATTTGTGGCATGAGGGCCAAGCGTCAAGAGTTGTGAGGAAATTATGTCATGCATGTTTCAGTACGTGAAGGCACTGCCCCCCACCGTTAATCATTTAACATTATTTAGTGATAACTGTGGGGGACAAAACAAAAGTCATTATGTAGTTAAATTTTGGCTGTATGTTGTTCAAAAAACCCAAGTTGAAGTAGTCGACCACAAGTTTTTGCTGCCAGGCCACTCGTACAACAACTGTGATCGTGATTTTGGAACTATAGAGTTAGCTAAAAGAAACACGAATACATCTGTGTTTTGTTCCTGACCACTGGGCTGGAATCATTGCTAAAAGTTGCAAAAGGTTCATGGTAAAATGTATGGAAGAGGAAGAGTTCATTTACACTTGAAGGGTACAACATCTTTTTAAAAGATCTGTTGTTGGAATCAGACAAATGCAGTGACTTCAATACAGAAAAGACGTACCATGGACATTGTTTTATAAAACAACTTTTAATGATTCTATGCCATTCTCAACCTATGACATGAAAGCAAAGTCATCTGGTAGAACTCCCACTGAACTACCCTTACTAGAACCAAAAAACAAGAAAGGAAAAAAATTAAAGCTTCCAAGTACAAAGACCTTCAAGAAACTTCTACCCTACGTTCCTCCTATCCATCATGAGTTTTACAAAAAACTGGACTATGAAGGAAACCCCCGTGCTAAAACCAGGAGTCAAACTATACAAGTTGAAATGCCACAGCTCTCAAGTATCATAGCCAAACGATGAAGGAGCAGACTCTATAGAAAATGGTGGGAATTGTTATGAAACAGACTCTGACTAAGTAAAAAAACACTCTGGTTGTTATATATCGTGACTATTCAGAAGAGGAAAACAAAAATAAATTATTACTTTGTATCAATAAAACAAAACTTTCTTACTTACACTAGTTTTATTCATTCCATGTTCTTTAAACCATCTATTTAGTTTGTGGTCAAGGGGTACAAGTCATGACTTAAACTTTTATTTTAATAATAACTTTACACCCAAAGCATTTTAAAAATGTAAACAAGCATGAATAAACTTTTCAGTTACATAATCAAACACTAAAAAATATTTTTGTAGATCTACCACAATGGTAATAATTTTTTTTTAACACTGACTTTAAACAATGATTTTCTCAGAAACAAGTTTTTTGGACTTGTACCCCTTGGCTTATAAGCCCTTCAATTTTCAAAAATATACTGAAAAATGTTAGCTAAAATAAAACGAGCAACAAAAATCACAAAAGATGTTCTTGGTGCAAACCTTTTAGAAGATCTTTATAATAAGTTAAGGCTGCTTCATACTTTTATTCTTTATGAGATAACTGATCAGCCTTCGATCAAACAGTGTGCCATAACTGTCATAATTATACTGTAATGGAAATTTAAATCGCGTTGATACCATATTTTTATATACGCACGAATTACGTTAAAGCGCAAGCGATTATCTATAATAATTTGTTACTCAGTTTGAATTTAAAAAATATTCCACTTGATAATCTAATGTGTTTTAGTTCAGACACTTTGTAATGTGATGGTAGGAGAGCATAACGCTGTTTTTTTCACACTCAAAAGATTCTTTTCCAGATATTGTTTTGCATAAAAATGCTCCTACCTTAGCTGTATCAAAGGCTTGATTGAATTTAACTGTCTAGAAGATTTATTAAGAAACTTAGGGTCTCATTTTAGTTGAAGTTAAGGCAGGTAAATACAATTGATGGAATTTCAAGAGTGTTTTCATGTTGAGACCCATACCATTTTGTCTACAGACACAAACCGTTGGTTTATCTGTTGAACAATGTTGTACAGAGCTATTGAGCAATATGAAGTTCTAAAGCCCTACTTATTAAATGCTATTGCAGATTTATCCTTCACCTATCGTATTAAGCACAACGTAAAACGTGTAATATCTAGCTTATTTAGAGTTTATGTCTTATGTTTTTGTGAAAACCGAATAGCTTTAAATTATAAATTTCAGAACGAGTATAATCTTTTACACTATTTAAAGACAGGAGTAGAAAAGATGATGACAGATTTATGTTCAAACTTCTTGATTCTTAGCTATGCCAGGAACACTCCCGTTTTTTGGAGTTGTTTCACAAGAATCCTAGGAACTGTTTTAAATTAGAAGAAATAAACTTGAGAGTTGCAGTGAAACCGTCATGAAAATACAAAGTGGTCCACACTCTACGCCTGAATGACTTGAAATATGTTTTAAGTCATGTTTGCATTTTCATATTAAGCCTGTTAGACAAATTAAACAGTCGTTTGACTTTTAAGGATATACTTTTAGAGATAATTGCTATTGTTCAAGCAAAAGTAGCTCAGGCTTTGAAATTAAAAGTTTGTTCCCAGCAATGAACATATTTCCTGTGCTAAAAGGATGTGTCAATATTCAAACTCTAGACACAGAATGGAAATGTCATGCATCGCTTGACCATAAAGAGTTAGAATTTGATGCATAAAGACCAGCCCAACAATACCGGGAAAAGTGTTTTCAGTTAAGAATAATTTAGGACAGTCTATGTTTTCAAATTATAAATAAGTTATAAAACTGGTTATTAGTGCTACGATCGTCTGATGCGTGTTGAAAGAGTGTTTATTGAACTCAAACACTGTGATACAGCACACAGAAGCAAACTTAAAACAACAGTTGTTACTGTAATGGCAAAATTAGGGAGCTATTCGAAAAAAAACAAGAATGACTGTGTTGGTTTTGAGCCTTCTTAACAGATGCCTGAAAACAAAATATTTTTTAAAATTAGTTATACTTAATTTTCAATAATTACAGTCTAAGAATATTATAAAAGATTTTTATCAACAGTTTTTTATACATTAGCAAGTTTTTCTTGTAAGAAACAATAATTATAAGGAGCGTCAACTGGTATTGTGATAGCTTTGGGAGGTAAAAGAGGGTAATTTTAAGTGAATGGAAGGGTAATTGTAGGAACCTGATTGGCAATTCTGCTCCGTTACCAACCTCCTCAAATACACAGACAACAGTCAACAGTGTATGTTTACTATTTTGTTTTCTTCCTAACCTCAATTTAATAAGAAATATATTTTTATACATTACATTTCACATTTCAGCATGAGTAATATATACATACAAGAACCACCTACAAATGGCAAGGTAATTTAGTTTATTCTAAATATTTTACATATTTAGTTCATTTGGTAGTAAGTATTGTCAATAAAAAAATAATAGGTTTACTGTTGTTTTTCTTACAGTCAGTGTAGCCCTACATTCTTATTTTACCCACAAATTTTTATAAATTTATTTTGAGAAATAAAAATAACCAAAATAATTTAACTATACTAAATGAAATTATACGCTGTAGTATTATAAATGGCCACCAATACAATTAAATCAGGGAACCAAATTAATCAATTAGAAATATGTAGCCTGAACTAATTGAATACAAAAGCATTTTTGTATTATAGTTATTTCAAAATTAATTAATTGCTCGAGCTTTTTAATCGTATTATATATACACAACGATTGTTTAATCATTGGTTTGGACTGAGCTCTCTCACTAGGCCACCTAGATGGGGTTCTGATCGAGCAATCTCGGAGAGAAAGGGTCGGTGGTAGAGCCGAGGTGTCTTTAAACACAATAACCGACAAACCCCTCTGCATCAGTGACCTCAGTTCGGACAGGTTTTCCGATTTCTATCATACAATTATTGAGTAGTTTAGGTTATAGTGTAAAGCAAAATGGAGGTTACCGGGCTCCAATAAGCGGACCCGGTTTTTTATATCGAAAGAATATAATCCATCGATACCTAATATTCGCCATATCGAATCATAGACTATCAATCTGATATAAAAGTAATAACAATCCATATGTTATAAATTAAAATGTGAATGTAATGATAAACAAATAATAAATGAAACATAACCAAAATCAGGGAAACTCATAACTTTAAACTAAATGATAACAGAACGAAAACGCTTTTTAATTTACTAAAGTTTAGTGTCCACCAATACCTGTCTTATTATTATTTGCATCTGAAGACGACCCAGTTAGTCCTCTAGACAGTTACATTCTGTTTACCTTTCCACAAATATCACATAATGGATTCTTAAGAGTTACTCAACCCAACATCCTGGAAGCCATAAAAAAACAGTAATTTATCAGTCTTTTTAAAGCAATTGTTCGTGAAGCTTCCCCTAAGATTGAACGCGGACAGCCATTTTAATACACAATGTTTACATGAAATTTAAAATATATTATACCTTAATCTGTATTATTTGAAAGTGGTTTAATATTACCTTAATTTGTATTATTTAAATTTGATGTTAACAGCTCGTATCTATAATAGATTAATTATGTTGTAGTTAGTAAAAAATAATATCATCAGTATCGGATTGAGATTATCATCGACGGGGTGGGTTTATGGATTGAAGTAATATCGTTTGCCAAATTTCGAGATAATAAAAACCCGGGTCCCAGCTTATTGGGACTCCTACCCAAAAAATGATTCTATAGTACAGATGGAAACTATCGGAGTAAATTATTAGACTTATAGTGTATAACCTACAAGTAAAAATTATTTACTTTGATTGAGGTGGTTGAAAATGGCAATAAATCCAAATACCCATAAATTTTACAGAAAAAATTGTATGTGTTTAAATTTTTAAAATACAAAAAACGATTCCAATTTTTGATTTGAAACTCCCATTTAGTCAGTTTGTTTTTGATATTTATGTTAGTCCCCTAAGGATTCATTATTTAAAGTGTTAAGGTATGTACCAGTAGTTTCGACCACTCTAAGGGAAATTACAACTTTAAAAAAAATATCTGCTACTTCCTATCTTTTCTTATAACTATTCCACGTCAAAATAATTCTATTATTTCCCCAATAATTATAACATTTTCGTAGAGTTTGTTTTCCCCCAAGTTTATATATTTACTTTTTTTGCTTACATGTATTTATTTCTATAATGTACTAAATTAAAAAGTTTTGTTAATGTTTTTTAGTAAGTTGACAATCTAATTGTTTATTATTGTTGCAGTAGATGACAATCTAACTGTGCTAAGTAGTTGACACTTCCAAACCGATAATTTTTATGCTATTGCATTTTTACATTTTTATATATAATGAATTCATAATATATAGGCTTAGGCACTTGCTGTAATTACATAACCGCTTTTAAGTTTATCAAACGTGTTAAGAGTGTAGGGATAGTTAAAAATAAATAAATATTTGAATGGTAACTGTAAATTATATACGGTGACCGTTACAGACAATTGTTTCTGGTTTTATAAAACCGCATGCAAACTCTTATTTATAATTTCTAATTTTATATTATACTTCCAATGTAAGCAAAAATTAACCAATTTCATAAATAATAAACAAGATAATTTATCTAATTTAAGAAAGAATACGTTTCAAGCAATCATCAAAATTTTCTACAATTTTCACAACGCAAAAATAGCACAATCTGAATCTCCCAAAACTTGGATCATCCAAACCAAATTTTACTTATCCATGATATCTTTGGTAACGCACTTGACGTGGATGCTACCATGACATTTATTCGCAATCAGATCCAAACAGATTTAATGCCCTAATAAATTTTCCTTCATTCCAATGAAGCATTACAGCTCATTGACGACAAAATAATCCCCTGGATTTTAGTGTTCTTTT
>NW_025786437.1:0-19832 GCF_021130785.1 Homalodisca vitripennis
TTGAGGTTAAGATATAGATAAAAATAAACTTTAAGTTTCATACTAAATTTGCCTTACATTTCATTCCAATTTAGATTCAAATATTGAATCCAGTGGATTAAATTGCAAAATATTAAAAAATAAAAACTATTACATTAAACAAACCATATAAAATCACCTAAAAGTAAACCCACACTTTGCACTTTAAGATCTGTTACTTTCAATGTCTGGACCCAGACTAATACTGATGACCAAACAAAGGTGAAATAATGAAGACGAAAATAACTATAGTAAAACTTTTAATTAGAGATATATTTCTGATAAGTAATGAACATTTACGTTTTTACTTATACCTTTGGTACATATTTTTTATTGAAATAAGATGTAGGAAGGATTATATATTTTATGAAACTTCTATTGAATCATAAGTCCTTATCATGAATTTACAGAATCAGTTGTAAAATGTATAATATTTTAAACACTTACTGGCATAAAACTGTGTTTTATGAAAAGTTAAACTCAAACAACATAATTTAATAAATAATCTAACATTTTAGTCAGTAAACTGTGTACAGAACTGCAATGGAATTATGTCCTAAATATTAAAATCAAATAATATTTTTGTTTAAATCATTACAAAGGCAAATCTTCCAGGTTTTCCATTTCCCATCATATTTTGACGACTCTCCTTACAAAATTTATAAAGACATAAAAAAATAACTAATGATAATAACAGTGCTGGATATCATTTTGTTTGGTATGAACAGTGTAGACTATAAAATTTAATAACATTGTTATTATTTAAGAACAACTAGAAAAAATTGTAACCAAAAAATTTATAAATGTATTTCAAAATTATAGTTGTTTTAAAAATAATACATAACTAAAATTATAAAGTAACGCCAATTTTAGAAAGTTAAAACAGAAATATAAAATGTTGTCAAGTTACATTGGTAGAATATTTGAACAACAGACAAAAAATAATGTTGTAGCAGCAAGCATCACTGTAATAAATTTACCAAGATGACTCGGAGGGTTAACACTCCACTGCAGCTCCATACTGAGAGAGACCACCTAGTACCAAACCGATTGTGTAAATCGTAAGGCGTCAGCCCCGGACAACGTGTTTAACCTACTAAAACAATAACCTATCTAGCTGTAATACATGTAGTTAACACTTTCAACTGCAGCTGCTGCTCTATACTGAGTGAGACCAATATACTAGTAACAAACTCGAATTGTGTGTCATAAGTTGTACAGTTGGGCAGTCCAACGTGGTTTAAACTACTATACAATAACTATACTAGCTTTAATACATGTAGTTTTAACACTTTCACTGCAGCTCTCTTCATTACTGAGTGAGACCAACTTACAGTAGTCAATGCTGTTTCCAAAAAAAATTCAAAACCGATTGTGTGTTCATAAGGCGGTTTCTAGCCCGGACCCCCTGATATGGTCAACGTGTTTAAACTACTATACAATAACTATCTAGCTGTAATACATGTAGTTAACACTTTCACTGCAGCTCTATACTGAGTGAGACCAACTAGTAACAAACTGATTGTGTGTCATAAGTTGTCAGTTGCAGTCAACGTGTTAAACTACTATACAATAACTATCTAGCTATAATACATGTAGTTAACACTTTCACTGCAGCTCTATACTGAGTGAGACCAACTACAGTAGTCACGCTGTTCCAAAAATTCAACCGATTGTGTGTCGTAAGGCGTCAGCCACGGTCAACGTGTTAACTACTATAACAATAACTATCTAGCTGTAATACATGTAGTTAACACTTTCCCTGCAGCTCTTTACTGAGTGAGACCAATTAGTAACAAACTGATTGTGTGTCATAAGTTGTCAGTTGCAGTCAACGTGTTAAACTACTATACAATAACTATCTAGCTGTAATACATGTAGTTAACACTTTCACTGCAGCTCTATACTGAGTGAGACCAACTAGTAACAAACTGATTGTGTGTCATAAGTTGTCAGTTGCAGTCAACGTGTTAAACTACTATACAATAACTATCTAGCTATAATACATGTAGTTAAACACTTTCACTGCAGCTCTATACTGAGTGAAACCAAACTACAGTAGTCCACGCTGTTCCAAAAATTCAACCGATTATGTGTCGTAAGGCGTCAGCCATGGTCAACGTGGTTAAACTACTATACAATAACTATCTAGCTGTAATACATGTAGTTAACACTTTCACTGCAGCTCTATACTGAGTGAGACCAACTAGTAACAAACTGATTGTGTGTCATAAGTTGTCAGTTGCAGTCAACATGTTAAACTACTATACAATAACTATCTAGCTGTAATACATGTAGTTAACACTTTCACTGCAGCTCTATACTGAGTGAGACCAACTACAGTAGTCACGCTGTTCCACAAAATTCTATACAATAACTATCTCAGTCTGTAATAACGGTAGTTACACGCTTTCACTGCAAGCTCTATAATGAGTGAGACCAACTGAGTAACAAACTGATTGTGTGTCATAAGTTGTCAGTTGCAGTCAACATGTTTAAACTACTATACAATAACTATCTAGGCTGTAATACATGTAGTTAACACTTTCACTGCAGCTCTATACTGAGTGAGACCAATTAGTAACAAACTGATTGTGTGTCATAAGTTGTCAGTTGCAGTCAACGTGTTAAACTACTATACAATAACTATCTAGCTCTAATACTTGTAGTTAACACTTTCACTGCAGCTCTATACTGAGTGAGACCAACTAGTAACAAATATTGTGTGTCATAAGAGTCAGCCACAGTCAACATGTTAAACTACTATACAATAACTATCTAGCTCTAATACATGTAGTTAACACTTTCACTGCAGCTCTATACTGAGTGAGACCAACTAGTAGTCAACTCATATTGTGTGTCATAAGCCATCAGCCACATGGTCAACATGTTAAACTACTATACAATAACTATCTAGCTGTAATACATGTAGTTAACACTTTCACTGCAGCTCTATACTGAGTGAGACCAACTAGTAACAAACTGATTGTGTGTCATAAGTTGTCAGTTGCACAGTCAACATGTTAAACTACTATACAATATACTATCTAGCTGTAATACATGTAGTTAACACTTTCACTGCAGCTCTATACTGAGTGAGACCAACTAGTATCAATCATATTGTGTGTCATAAGTTTGTCAGTTGGCCAGTCAACATGTTAAACTACTATACAATAACTATCTAGCTATGAATACATGTAGTTAACACTTTCACTGCAGCTCTATACTGAGTGAGACCAACTAGTAACTCAACTGATTGTGTGTCATAAGTTGTCAGTTGCAGTCAACATGTTAAACTACTATACAATAACTATCTAGCTCTAATACATGTAGTTAACACTTTCACTGCAGCTCTATACTGAGTGAGACCAACTAGTAACAATCATATTGTGTGTCATAAGACGTCAGCCACAGTCAACATGTTAAACTACTATACAATAACTATCTAGCTCTAATACATGTAGTTAACACTTTCACTGCATCTCTATACTGAGTGAGACCAACTAGTATCAATCATATTGTGTGTCATAAGACGTCAGCCACAGTCAACATGTTAAACTACTATACAATAACTATCTAGCTCTAATACATGTAGTTAACACTTTCACCTGCAGCTCTATACTGAGTGAGACCAACTAGTAACAAACTGAGTGTGTGTCATAAGTTGTCAGTTGCAGTCAACATGTTAAACTTCTATACCAATAACTATCTAGCTCTAATACATGTAGTTAACACTTTCACTGCAGCTCTATACTGAGTGAGACCAACTAGTAATCAAACTGATTGTGTGTCATTAGACGTCAGTTGCAGTCAACATGTTAAAACTACTATACAATAACTATCTAGCTCTAATACACGTAGTTAACACTTTCACTGCTGCTCTATACTGAGTGAGACCAACTAGTATCAATCATATTGTGTGTCATAAGACGTCAGTTGCAGTCAACATGTTAAACTACTATACAATAACTATCTAGCTCTTATACATGTAGTTAACACTTTCACTGCAGCTCTATACTGAGTGAGACCAACTAGTAACAAACTGATTGTGTGTCATAAGGTTGTCAGTTGCAGTCAACATGTTAAACTACTATACAATAACTATCTAGCTCATAATACATGTAGTTAACACTTTCACTGCAGCTCTATACTGAGTAGATGGACCAACTATGCTATCAATCATAATTGTGTGTCATAAAGAACGTCAGCCCACAGTTCCAACATGGTTAACACTTACTATACAATAACATATCTAGCTCTAAATAATACATGTATTAGTTGTTAACACTATTTCACTTCAGCTCTATACCTGAGTGAGAACCAACATAGTATCAAATCATATTGTGTGTCATAGAGAACGTCAGCCACAGTTCCAACATGTTTTTAAACTACTATACAATAACTATCTAGCTCTAATACATGTAGTTAACACCTTTTCACGTGGCAGCTCTATAGCTTGAGTGAGACAAGACCAACTAGTTTCAATTCTATATTTGTTGGTGTCCATAAGAACGTCAGCCACAGTCAACATGTTTAAACTACTCATACAATAACTACTCTAGCTCTAATACAATGTAGTTAACACTTTTCACTGCAGCTCTATAGCTGCAGTTGAGGACCAACTAGTTATCAATCATAATTGTGGTGTCATAAGACGTCAGCAGCCACAGTCAACATGTTAAACTACGTTACAATTATACTATCTAGCCTCTAATTACATGTAGTTTTAACAATTTCCACTGCAGCTCCTTTTACTTTTATTGTGTGTGACCAACTCTGTATCAATCATAGTGTTGTGTCCCCATAAGACGTCAGCCACAGTCCAACATGTGTAAACTACTATACCAATAAGCTATCTAGCTCTAATACAATGTAGTTAACACTTTCACCTGCAGCTCCTATACTTGAGTGGAGATCCAATACTAGTATCATATCATATTGTGTGGTCTATTAAGACGTCACCACAGTTCAATCATGTTTAAACATACTATAGCAATAATACTATCTAGCTCTAATACATGTCAGTTAACTACTTTCACTGCAGCTCTATAGACTTGAGTGAGGTCCAACTAGTATCCAATTCATTATTGTGTGGTCATAAGACGTCAGCCACAGTTCAACATGTTTAACATATAGCTATACAAGTAACTATTCTAGCTCTAATACATGTAGTTTAACACTTTCACTGCAGCCTCTATACATGAGTGAGACCCAACTAGTCATCAATCATAATTGTGATGTACCATAAGACGTCAGCCCACAGTCAACCATGTTAATACTACTATTTACAATAATCTTATCTAGCTTCTAATACATGTCGTATAACACTTTCACTGCCAGCTCTAATACTGAGTGAGACCAACTAGTATCAATCTTATTGTTGTGGTCATAAGACGGTCCAGCCACAGTCCAACATGTTTAAACTACTATATCAATAAACTATTTCTAGCTCTGAATACATGTAAGTTAACACTTTCACTGCAGCTGTCTATACTGAGTGAGACCAACTAGTAACCAAACTGATTGTGTGTCATTAAGTTGGTCAGTTTGTCAGTCTCATATGTTAAACTAATATACAATAACTATATCTAGCTCTAATACTTGTAGTTTATACACTGTCCACTTGCAAAGCTCTGATTACTGATTGAGACCAAACTTGTGTATCAATCATATTGTTGTGTTATAAGACTGTCAAGCCACAGTTCAACATGTATAAACTAACATAAACAATTAACTATCTAGCTACTAATACATGTAGGTTTAACACTTTCTACTGCAGCTCCTATACTGAGTGAGACCAACTCAGTATCAATCATATTGTGGTGTCATAAGAACGTCAGCCACAGTCAAACATGTTAAACTACTTATAACAATAACTATCTTAGCTCTAATACATGTAGTTAACACTTTTCCCACTGCAGCTCCTATACTGAAGTGAGAACCAACTAGTATCAATCATATTTGTGTGTCATAAGACGTCAGCCACAGTCAAAGACGTTAAACTACTGTGATACCAAACAACATATATAATGGCCCATAAATATTACACTTTTAGACAGATTTTCTTGATTGTTGGCTAACTAATGGCAATCTCGACATTGGTTGACACAAAAGGTATAAATTTTACCCAAACCAAATACTCATACCAAGTTGCAAAGCATACAAAATATGTGAGTAAAGCCATGGATGTAATATCACATATATGTTAAAACATAATTTAAAGAATTTGTTGATATTTACTTAAATATTACTTTATTGTACTTGAAAAATTTTAATACAATACATACAATTATGACATAATTTGTACACTAATGATTAATCTATAAATAACACACACCACAACGGAAGCATGGCCCAAGTCAGATGAGTATTATATATAAAAATATCATTGGTATATATAAACTCTCTTGACTCGCTATATCAGATATATATAAGCAGTACTAACATTTAGAAACAAAAATAAATAAGTATTCAAATCTGGTGTGAAAATCAATTTTGAGGGCGTCTGTGATCATTTGTTATTTTCCCCCCGCATAGACCTTAACCCAAGAGTTAAACCTTTGTGATAAGGTCACTCTAACCATTTGAGGTTTACAAGCTCCCTAAATGTGTATGATCAGTTAAAAAAAATAATGTTTATTTATAATATTTATAAATGGCCTAATTACCTGACTCTTCTATGTATATCCTGGCTTCAAGTTTTCTTTGTTATTTTAATTACTGCTTGGCATCCATCTGCCTACAGCTGGGTTCTCATTCTCACTCCATGATTCTTCCTTTAACTAAGAATTAATCCACGATTTAATTATATAAATTTAATGAACTAATTAGTCTCATGATAATGATATTACATCACATGGTGCCAGTACAAAACTTTATTTTCCCTTAGGTGGTAAAGCTAGGATTAATAGAACAATGGCTAGAGCCCGGAGCACTAATCCTCGAATATATTTAAATGCAAATTCGACAAAAAATTTTAGAATATTATATAAATATTATTTATTTAAATACAAGTATTAAATAAATAATATATATTTTAAATTAAGTATTATTTATATTAAATACAAAAAAATTTGCAAGTTTAACAACCTTCTGAGAGCATATTTATTTCCTTATTTTTATTCTCTTCGAAAAACAGCTTAAAATTTACCTTACAGATGATCCACTTTGAACAAACACTAAAAAGTATGGCCACAAACACAATGCCTATTTTAAAATGGATTTTCGCAGAGATTTCTACAAAATGGCTATATATCTAAGAAATCCCAAGTCCCAAGTCACATCATCTACCTTCTATTCTTGAATTTTATATATTATAAAGTGAGCTTCCAGAATATATATGTCTTTTACTTGAAAAATATGGGCATGTAATTGTACTACTTAAATTGATTAGGAGTATTACATATTTAATTGTTTTTAGCAATTTCCAATACCGTGTTTTATCCGTAGTGATAAAAAATATGTGAAATGTTAAACCATCTATATATATAAAAGAATAGTCCGTGGGTTAGTTTACACTATTTTATAAGTTCCCCAAGAATACGGCACTGATCCGATTTGGCTGATAAAATTTGGTAGGGAGGTAGCTAAGAACTGGGAAAAAACACATAGGATACTTTTTTTAATCCCGTTCCCCGATTCAGGATTCCGCCCCCCACTGGTCTCTAAAAGTTACGGAAATGACCCGTAAGAAAATGCATTACAGCAAAACATATGTTATTAAGTGAAAAGGTCCTGTTTCAAATTGACATCAGCAGTTCTTTGTAAACATATATAATTGCAAAAAAACGAAAATTATATGTTTGTATATCATTTAATTTACCATATTTTTAAATTTCTTTTACAATTTATAGTTTTTTAAAAGCATAGAGTAAGCTTAAGATGAAACAGACAAATTTTTGTTTCAAGCTGTTTCTGCACATCACTGTCTAAAGCATTGATTTACTATCCAGGTAATTACCAGAAATCAAAATTTTCAATTTTTTTACAATTCAATAGCAGCTTTTATCCTCTGCACATCTCCAAGTCAGTATACTGATACATTAATTTATGCTATCATCCATTTTCGACCATGGCTTTTGCCACATCGCCACCCGCCATCTAACCTGTGGCATCAGATACATTAGGATAATATGGACAGAAGATATTTTTACATCCAAATAGTCGTGTCAGTTCAATAAATTACGATCTTGAAATCGAATTGAGGAGATACTAGTAAATCAAGGCGGCCCGCACCCCCCACCCTCCCCCCCCCGTGCCCCTTGCTCTTTGATCGGAAGGACAAGAGTTATCTCATGGTGTGGTAGTTTAAATTAGTCAGGTTAGGAATGCCACAAGCCGCCAAAATCGTAAAAATGAATGACGCATTTAATCGAGAGAATTTGGAATGGGTAACGTGAATAATGAACACCAGGAATTAGATTTAGTAGTTCAAAACAAATGTGCCCCTGATGAAACCCCCAACAAAAGGAGGAAGTTTATGATACATTAATGAAGGCAATTGATGAATGGACAACGGTGGGTCTTTATATTTTACAATGGGTGGAACTGGTTACAGATACATTCCTCCCCAGTGTCAGTAGTTTTATAGCCATCTGTCTTCGTGTAATGATCCGACACATTGCAGTTTTCCAGTTGGCTTTCTTCTGGAATAAGCAGCCACATTGTTAGAAGGATGGTCAGTAACGGCACATTTCTGCATTTAAAATTGCCGTTGAATCTTCAGTATATATGAAGAACCAACGTTGGCAAACATTACCAAAGCGCTCCGCTATGGCGAAGAAGGTTTTTATCAGGAATCGAAGAATCAATCCATCATGGGGACGAATGCGCAATAGCGCCAATAAACGTGCGATGCTGGAAGCAGGTTAACCTAACATTGTCAAGATCTACGTTAAATGAGCATCAAAAATGTTTTTGGAGGCGCAAAACTTATTTATTACTGCTCTGGCCCCTCCCACCTCCTTCCCCCCGGAGAGTATTTCCGCCCATAACATTGCACTGTAATCAGTATATTCTCCAGATCGACTGCTGCCCCGAAAAAAAATAAAACGCATTGCCTGTCAAATCATCGAAATCTATGCGCCGATATGTTAGGGAAACTATCAGTGCTGACAACAAACATGAGAGTTGCCATTCGACTGAACGATGCATCTGCTGAAGATTTTCTCTGAGTAATTGGTTTGACTAATCCGGTAACTGGTACGATGTACCGTGTCGAATCGAGATCGAGACGGATTTGACTTTCATTTCCTTGGAAAAAAATATCTGTAACTTTTGTCTCATCGATAAGACGTGAGAACTCCATTCTAACAAAAGTATTCCCAAACATCATTACTAACCTCAAAATAATAATTGAATATGGATTGATGTGGAGCGGAGCAAATTTTGGCAGCTAAGAAAGAAATAAAGATGTAGTTGGACTTAAAACCTACCATTATGATTCAGAATGGTAGGATATCATTGGCAAACACTGCATTTTCCTTTCCAAATCCTGTTGACTGTGTAACCAAAATGAAGACTGATAGCCACCAACATATCCAATTGACTGTTTTTAAACTCCTTTGGGATTGTAACCCTGGCACAATTTACAACTAAAATATTGGGAGGTATCTGTTAGTAAGCCCCCCCGTCTCGATAACTTATTTTTTACCCTAACCAAAAACTGCTGCAACGGAAACAAGTTTGGTGGTTAAGGTAAATTTGGAGATGAAAACTAATTTGATTTACCACCACAATACTCAAAGGTGTAGGAAATTCTCATTCCGAGGATCACCCAATTGATTCCCCTAATAAAAACCCGGACACAATGCGTGCCAATTTGAGTTTAAGGGTTGAATCTCACCAAATTGTTAGTAATATTAAGTCCTTGGCATATTTTATATTTTTCATAATATAAATTATATTTAAATTTGAAGGTAAAAGTCCTGTTATTTTATTTACCTAAACACCTTACTTTAGCTGCTTTAAATAATTTGAAAAACCAATAACACTACATATGATTTACTTACTCTTAATTATTGCCTTCTTTATTTGGAAGAAAAAATACAAATTCGGGTAACTGTTCCTTTGAGCTATCGTAATCTGCTAATTTCACCTCAAATTATATAAGAGTCAATTAGAGAAACTCGTACGGTACTAAAATAAAAACACTATTAGTCAACAATACAGCTAACAGCTACAGTTGGCTCAGTGAAACCAAAGTCCTACAAAAGAAATTTAGTTCATTAATAATATTCAGTTGCCTTTGGTCCTTGTCACCGGGGAAGTCTACGTCAACGACCTACTAGCTGACGATCCCGCAAAAAGTTAGCAAGACTTGATTTGAGCGGTAAAAAATTACGTCTTTGTATGTGAGGCGAATGTATTGAGTTTACTTGCTGTTTTAGTGAAGATTGCATTGAATCCAGAAGCTTCAAACAATTAATATTCAGGTAAGAAACTATCAGTACCTTAATTCCTCAACAAGTCGGTAACGCTATTTTTTTGTAAACTATACAGTTAAAACATTTCTGAAAGCTATCATATGCCGCCGTTATTAGTAACGAACAATAACCTCAATCTCCTAAACCTTTGTTCTCAACATTAAACACGGCAGTACTAGGTTATATCTGAATATTAAAATCGGTGACGCACAAATCGGGTGACGTTAACGATGAGGTATAGCGTTATCGATTTGTTGGGAAATACGCTTCTAAACTATGTGACTTGCAATAACTGTTGTTAAATAATTTTTATTTATATAATGTTTGAAAGTTATGATTAAAATTCATTTTAATGTTACTTTTACTTTTTCTAAATTAACGTGATTACTACGAATAGTATAAACAGCCTTTAACAGTTTTCATATGCTCTGTAGCATGTTGATTTAGAACAAACAATTGGATTATAAATTAACAACAAATTTGTTAAATTACTATTTATTGGCATATTGTAATTATAGAAACTTTTGATTTTCCTCAAAAAATCTTAAATTAACCAAATCTCTAATACATTTATTTTTAATTTAAAACATACGTTTTTAAAAACTTTGCAACACTTTTCTCTGTTTTTGATTCTAGGTCGTGAAGAACCATGGTACGTTCCTCAAAGCTATCAGCAAAGGAAAAGTATGAGAGACAGAAAGCATTGACAAAGGAACGTCAGCGAAGGTATAGAGAACGAATGAGTGAAGAAAAGAAAGAAGAAAAGAGGAAGTATGACAGAGATCGTCTTGCTCGATTGAAAGCAGAAAATAAAATAAAGAAAATATCAGACATGACTCCTAGAGAACAAAGAAAAATGCGAAAGTATTGGAAAGAAAGAAATCTTGTTAGAAGCCTGAAAAAGAAATCACTGAAAGAAGTTACAGATACTCCCCCAGCTTCTCCTTTACAGGACGTGAGAGAGGAATCTGAACAAAAAGAAGAGGGCGCAAAAAAATCCGAAGAGACAAAGCAAAGGCCTATAGAACTATAGCCAAGCAACAAGAGAAGATTAAAGAATTAGAAAAAAAGTTAGGAAAGTATAAAAAGCGGTTGCACAGAGAGAAAAAGAAACATTTAATTGACTCATCCCCATCTCCAAGAAAAGAAGTACGTAATATATTAAGAGGTGAAAAAGTCTCCCCGCGAGTGAGGAAACAATTGTTCTTGGGCTATGCCCTGGAAAAACAGCTGAAGTCCCAAACAAAAGAAGTCGCACACTCAAAAATAAAAAATCAAATATTACACAAAGTGGTCGGTAACCAAATATTGAAAAAAATACCGAGTACAAAACACACTTCAGAGATCTAGTGCCTTATACTGCAAACAAAGTTATCGAAAACAGCCCCAGTATCCTCTTTTGATGCTATACAACGGCCCCAACTAAAAACTTCCATCATCTTAAAGAATTTTGTATCTGAAAAACTTAATGAACTTTTTTTTTGAAGACGGAAAGTGTCTTCGAGCGTAGTGTGGTGTGAGCTCAATAAGTGTGCCCAGGAAAGGAAAAAGTAAAGGAGGTTTTGTTTTAATAAAAGGGTGGCATCAACAATTAAACAAACAAAGAAGGAATTCTATTTGGAACACTCTTATCTAATTCATTCACAAAAAAATCATTCAAAAGGAGGACCTCATGGAAAAAATATTTCGAAAGGCATCCATTCTTGTCGTATCCAGTACCCCTTTTGGGTTTAACATTTCCCAAAATGATTGACAGGGTTGGAAACATTGTGCCTTGCGTGAAACATCGCCAAATATGGATTTGCTAAATAAAAGAGCAATTTAAAAGTGGTTAAACTAATGTTGATAGACGCAGCGGGTCTCCTGCTGAAGTAGTGAATTGGAAAATTTTGTTAGCTGTTGTTTCAAACTGGATAGCAAAAAAATGTCATGTTTAAATATGTGTTCACAGTGCAAATAAAGTAATGAAGTCCAAGTTCTGCTATGAAGAAAGACTTTTTTGGTTAAATACCAGGAAGTGGAAATGGTAGAATGAGCGAAAAAAGTTAATAACAAAAATGAAAAGAAAAATTGGTTAAGAAAGAAACTATCATAGGTGAAAGAAAGTAGCCTTAAAGTATCTGTCTTAAAAACGTATTTAAAAAAAACGAGTTAGCTATCTTTAAAATAACATTGTTTTCTTACGCAAAAAACACACAGGCAGGTGCTTAAAAAAATACAAAATTGAAAATCTTTTCAGAAGGAGAGCTTCTCTTCAAGATTAGATTTTTCTTGGATAAATTATGTAGCCAAGTAATCGAAAAAGGACAGTACACAATCGGTTTCACTGTTGGTGCTGTAGTAATAAGGGCATGCTATCCTTAAATATGTACTGGTGTGTAGGTTTATGCTAAACGTAGGTGACACCACAAAGACAACATGTTTTGCCTCTGCCTCCGATAACTTGGGAACCACCAAGCCCACGCCGTTTGGGGTCACATGAAACCGGTTTTTTTAAACGCATCCCAACAGTTCCTGCATACTACCGCTGATTCATATATTTACTGACAGATCCATCTAGTCGTTATAAGAAAACAGGAATAAACCTTTATTTAACTGAAGACTCTTCTGCCAAAATTACCTTTACCCAAATGGAATCGTTCACCTGGAAACTTCACTGAGGCCTCAAGATTTTCAAGATATCAAGATTCAGATCTTCTTGGCCATTAAAATAACATGTTGCAGTTTAGTCAATAGGCTTCGTCATGAAAATACTTTCTCATAAAACTAAAAAACTAATTTGCTTACTACTAATTTAGTTCATTAGACCAGGTGTATTTGTAACAGATTCAAACATGTCTGCACTTCATCGGTCTCTCGTCAACAGAATATGTTGAAAAACTTTTGTCTGATTAGCCAAGTTGAAATCCTTATTTAGACTTATTTATCTCGGTGTAGTTCTTCTTTATAGCTAATGGTAGTTTATTGAATAATCTAGTTTGTGTGGGAATGGTAACTATTTATAAGTTCGAGTTAGTCTTACTTGAGGACTACAAGATTATTATCGAAACCTAGTGTTGTAATTCATGTACTACTCACTCATGGAGAGAGATAAAGGTGTTGATATTTTCTCTAACTCAAACACTAAATTCTGATATATACGTAAATACAAGCAAGAGTCATTATTTTATAAATTCCAAAGTAGACTGTTGCAGGAATCTTGATATAAAAGATCCGCTCATGTTAGTACCTAATTGCCCTTTTTTTGCCACAGTAGAAAACTTTTTTGGAAAGGGGCACAGAGTTGCCCCATAGACGAGGTACCATGACCAAAGGTGTATATGAACTAGTCAAAGGTAGGTCCTATTTAACAATGCTTTCAAAATTATCATGCAGTACCTTAGTTACGTAGGAGAAAGATTACTCTCGGAAAGTTTTTAGACAGATACCTTCCACATGTGGCCTCGCTGACAAGTTTACTATCAGAGAACAAATCCCACAGAGCTTAACAGGTTTAGACTTGGAGTGATCTTCTAAATTTAAATTATTATTGTATGTAAAAAATTATGTTTTGAGTCTTATTTACATCTTAATAGTTGTTGGTCTGAATACCAATCTGCTTAAGTTGTTGAAGAGCAGTAAATTAATGTAACATAAGTTCGCCACACATCACATTAGAACAAAGGAAGAAGGTTGTATCGTCTGCATTAGAAAAGTACAAGACATAGATGAAAACAACGCGTCTCACATGAAATCAAGATTAAGTAAAGATATTAAAAACTAAAAAGAACCGAGAGTACAGAGCCTTTGGGAACACCTGCTACCCTCACCTTGTCGGATACTGTGACGAACATTGTTTACAGTTACCATATTGCATATTCTATTTGTAGGTACTTTGAATCAACTTTAATTGTCTTTGTGTCTTTACACCATAAGTGAATTAAGTTTTTCAAAAGAATAATAGAGAGTGAGTAACAACTATCTCAAAAGACCTTTGAGTGTAGAATCTATAAGGGTGAATGCAATACCTGTTTGTTTCTAGTCACGAAGAATTGGAGATTTTTACTTTGACATTCTATAGCCTTAGCAGTAGAAGTGATTGGCTAAATTCCAAATTGGTTTTCTGATACAGTAGAATTGTTTCTCGATTTGTAAAATACTTATATAATTTGATATAACATACAGGTTTCTATTAATTTTGCTAAGGGTTGGTACATTAGTAATAGGTCTATAGTTCTTCGGGCATTTCTTTATTGTCCTTTTTTACAAAATAGTGTAAACTTTTACGGAGTGTATTTTAGATTCAGTCTGGGGTCACTTATCAATTAGATTTGGTTTGATAAGGTCAGGGATAAGGGTGATAAGATTCATCAACTATATTCTTAAAGACATAGGATAACACCATAAATATCTTCACTCCTTCGATACACTAAAGTCAATTACTGCTGCTCTTAACTTCCTAAGTGATTAAAGACTTCCCAATTAAGTTATTGTAAAACTGTTTTAGATTGCCGACATGAAAAGTTATGGTAATACAAATTACGGTTAAGGGACAGTGTGAGTATTGGTGATCAAGTTCAAGCAAGATTAACAGGAACATTTTACAAAATGATTGTTTAAACATCAGGAGTTACTGTATTCGCTATTGTCTTTACTTTTGGAAATAAAATCCCCTGCTTCCTTTCTGATTATCTGCCATGCCATTTTACATTTATTTTGGGGTTCATGAGGAGTGAATCATTTGCAGATTTTTTTGCTTTAGTGATTGCCCTTTTGTACAGGCTTCTTAAAAATTTTAAACCTAATCTATCATTTACACTTCAGCTACTTTTCCATTTATCATAGAGAATTACATATAAGCCTCATTCGTTCAATTTCAGGAGGTGTACCATGCAATTTTGGTTTTTTGTTAAGCCTTTACTTTTAACATTAACAAGTGGACAATATATATTAAAAATTGATGTTAAAAAAATATTTAAGACGTTAAACAGTTTGCATATAATCTAAAAACTATTCATTGTAAATCAAATCCCAAATCTTCACAAGATAGAACTGAGAGCTTCCTTAAGGATTACTAATTCTAACAGGTGAAATGAGATGTCCTCATTTTAATCTCTAGAAATACATCCATATTCCTGGATTTGTTAAAAACCGATTTAGTGTGTTTCAACAGAAAGATGCAGCATGATCGGAACTAATATCTTGCTTCATAAGTAGAATTGCATAGTTTTTATCAATATTTTGTGTACATTGTTGTCTAGACCAGGCCTTGTTTCTAGTGGTGAGAGAACTATTATCGGATTATAAATCCTATATTGGACTCTAAGCGTATTACAAAAATATACTGAACAATCATCATCACTCTCCAACCTTGTTAAAATATCAACATTCTCAGATCTCCAGTAAAATAATATATTTACATTTTTTAATCCATAAAAAAGACAATAAACTTAGTCCAAATAATCCAATAAAAGTGTTTAAATCAGACGCTTAGGGGTTCTATATACATTTAAGATAATAGATTAATAAATCAAGCAGCTTAAGTTGCAGAGGCTTCACATAGAGAATTAATATCCAAAGTCGAAATATCCAAACTCTGAAATCCTAGAACTCTTTAAGTATAGGCTTATACAAATTGATGAGCACACTCACACTTAAGGGGAGGTTTCCTACAGTAATATGACGCTAGTACAAATCCATAGGTCACAAATATTGACATGTATCCTCATGTAGGCAATGTTCACTCAGACAAAACCACATTTGTTTCAGGTTTCTTCTAATATTATGTTCTAGCTCATTAAGTTTACTTCTTAGAGACTGAATATTTAAGCTTAGCTAATCTAAGACTGACCCGCCAGAGTATGTTTGTTTACCAAATTGACACATTAGCTCTAGAGATAGGGTTATAATGGTCATCATTGTTGTGGGTTATGATGGCCGGGTCATGGTAAGGGGCCAATGGAACGGGCCGGTTGTGGCAGATCTTTTAGTGTAGAGACGCACATAGGCACAGGAGTAGATGAATGGGTAGCCCTTTGCTAGTTCCTCTTGAAAGGGGGTAGCTGTATAATAAAGAGTGTTTACTGTGGGTTCTGACATAACTTTGGTGCGCAAAGCGAGTTTTGTGGATGCTCTTAGTATGTTTTAACATTGATTTGTATGATGATCCCTATCAGCAGTTATAAGTAAGACTTTCACAGTTGGAAAGTGTAATACGATCTCTCAGCATTACCCCTTTATACAGGGAGATTTGTATTGCAAGGTCACTATCAGGTAACTTGTGGACTTTTTATGTATCTTACTGTGTATCATTTATAGCAGGCATTATGTATTGTTGTCTTACACTTTCTTGTTTTGAGTGTTCATAGCAGAAAACCAGAGTCCTGTAGACACCATACAAACTCCGTCTGAAGTCTTGCCAACTGATGATCAATGTGTATTATTTATACTAAAAATATGATCGATTCAAAACAAAAAAAAACCCCTTCAAAAATTGTCTCAGTTGATGACGTATTTACATCTTCAGAAGACGAAGAGTTTATCAAACCACTCATGACCAACCTGAATTAAAGTGAACACAAAAAGGATTTGACCCAATATGTAATAAAATGTAACACGAACAAGGAAGAATTTTGCAAAGAAAAGAGTTACTTCTGGACGTTCAATGTTTTGGATAATTGAATACAAAATTGGTACAAAGGAAGAGTAAAGGAGAAAATCGAAAGATTGAAACAATTTAATTTGGTGTATGTCTAGAACGACCTACTCTCAAGAGAGATGTCAACCGTGATGTTTTGAGAATCGTTTGCAACTCAAAGATAAACCAATTATAATTGTTTGCTAATGCACGAAAAAAGATGTTGTTTGCGGTTTCAATGGTGATCAAATTAAGGCCATATTACCAACCCCAACTTGTATGAGTAATGAAAGGGATAATCGGGTTTTTTACAAATTTAAAAAAGCAAATGTGGACTATACTAATTAAATATTACTATTAAGTTTTTAAGTGTTTTGTTTTTCAATTTAAGGATTTTAATATCACATCAGGTTAATAGTAACACACACTTTATTGTATGAGTTGGTAAACAAATAATATCCTTCTAATTTGTTTAATTATACTACACTAAATTTTGAAAGAGAAAACTTTTCCTCAAGCAAAAATATGTCAAGATGTGAAACCGCGTACCGATATTTTATTATTTTCTGTAATACCTAACTATGCAAACATAGTTTTCTAAGATAAATTGTGGTTAGTTTCTAAGATATAATTATTGCATTAACTTTTTTGTATCGAGTGCTTTGGAATTTATAATATTCTGTTACCCAAGTTTTTTCTCAACAACTATGGATATTATATATTACACTATGTAAGACGTTTTTTCAAACAATTTATGTCCAGATATTGTTAAACAGCATAGGGACATTTTATTATTTGCTATAGATACTAAACTATGTAACAATATTCTTTTAGATAAATCATATTAGTTATTAGTTTATAATTATTTCATTGGGGTTTTGTATAGAGAGTTTTGAAATTTTTTATTTTCATTATATTCTGTTACCCAGTTTTTTCTAAAACTATGATATTAAATACTAAACTAGGTTAGACGTTTTTTCAAACAATTTTATGTCCAGATATTGTTTAACAGCATAGGACATTTTATTATTTGCTATAGTTACTAACTATGTAAACATATTCTTTTAAGATAATCATATTAGTTATTAGTTTTATAATTATTTCAATGGGGTTTTGTATACGAGTGTTTTGAATTTATAAACACTTTGTCATCTAGTTTTCATCAGACATTATTCTTATAAACAAAACCATACATCGTTGACTATTGTCATTTGAGAGTATATGTTATAGATTATAAACATATAAAACTCACTGCGGTGCTTTTTCTTACTCCTTATCTTTAGAAATTTCGTTCGGTCACTTTGATTTATACAAATCGGTAACCTCGCGACAACTCCAAGGTAACGGCTGCTACAAATCGGTGAAGGCTGCTACAAGTCGGTGACGCTCGTTGAAAACTCGAGCAATATGAGGTTATTTTTATCTCTTGCTAATTTTTTTATCCTATAAATTGTTTTAGTGTTAAGAACTTATCCTTTCACATATAACAAGCTTAGTTAAAGTACTTAAAGGAATTTGGGGTTTATTATTTGCAAAGTTTTGCAATGTAAAATGACTAGATAGCTTACAATCGTTCCACTTAAAAGGCATTAAAACTCTGGTTTTAAAAAGTTATTTACCCAAACTTTGTGGACAGTAATACAAAACAAAAATTTTGGTTTTTTTTGTTTATCAATAGTTCCTTAGGGACTTCAAATCTTTAATAAACAATGATTAATTATTGGTAATAATTAATATTAATACAATTTTATTCGTGGATTTTTAAACGTTACCGATTTGCTAAAAATATGGTTTTGGTCTTGGAACTTTTGTAAAAAATTGAAAAAATAATAGAAAATGATTCAAATTTAGCTCTGCTACTCACAAATAACTATTCCTTACAATACGTACTAACAGCTACATCCAATAATAACAAATCTTCTGATTTTAATGTTTTTATTTCTTTTACATAATCATTTTCTCCTATTTTGTGAGATTCACCACTTAATCGGATTTCAATTTCCGATCCGTCATGACTGTAAATAAGTCACAAGGCCAATCGTTGAAAGTTTGTGGTCTTAATCTCAAAACATCCATGTTTTTCCCATGGCCAATTAAATGTTGCATGTCCACGGGTCGGAAGACCATCTGACGTTATTGTTTTTTCGCGCCTAAATATAAAACAAAAAAATTTAGTTTATCACAAGGTGCTACAATAAATGGCCAAATAAAGATACTATTGTATAATTATATTTTTTATTTACAATGATCATAATTTAAAAAGTAAAAAAATGTGATCATGTGATATTGCCTTTAAGGCGAGGACAAAGTTCGCCGGGTCAGCTTGTATTTTTATAAAGGATAGACTATATTTACTGTGGTAAAAATAACTACACAAATTGTAACACATTAAATTAATAATCATGTTTTTTTTTTACTGCCTGAGTTTCTTTTAATTGGTAGAAAAAATATCACATCATGTTTCATTCCCTCACCACTACAGACTGTTCCTCACCACATGGAAAGGCATAAACAATTTTTTATTATGTTTTACTAAATATACACCTAAAACATAAACCATCACCTTTTGATATAGGATAGACTGCAAAGACCTGGTCCTAAAAATAACACACATGCACACGCGCACACACGCACACACACTAACACACACCACACACACATAAAAAAATCCTAATTGGAATGATAACTACAAAACGCTTGTGATCTCTACAAAAATTACATTTTTAATAAGGAGGTAAAATATTTATGTGTTTTGACACTTACCCTTTGTAACC
>NW_025786438.1:0-17032 GCF_021130785.1 Homalodisca vitripennis
TCGTTCCTCTCTGCATTGATTGTTTGATCCTCGTTTCAGAGGTGAACAATCCAACCTAGAAATCACACACTTAGCATCCCGAACAAAACATGTTGCCATAATCCTCTCTCGCTGACAAAAGTTTTGACCTACATTTTCTTGGGTTTTTTTGGAGAATGTGTGATGCCCCCATTTCCCATACGCACTACATTTTTGTTTCCACAAATTGACCATGGCCCTTCACTCATGTTTTCATCCACTCAAGTAACGATACAATCGAGAAGATTTTCGTCCCCCCCAACCACGTTCTTTTGTGTGTTATTTATCAAGGAAAGTTAAGGATGCTTGGTGCAGGGAAGTTCTTTGTGAATATACCGTTATCAGATTTTTTGGCAACCTGATTCTGGCTGCTCTCTAAACAATTGTTCGGTATCCAAAACTTCCCCTAATAAATATAAAGAAAATAAAACATACCATGAAGTAAACTTTCGGTGCAAATTTGTGGGAAAATGTTATCGATTGGAGTTTACAGTCATATGTGAAATACGGGCGATATTAATTTTTTCACGACACAGTTTTTTGTTCATATGATTACCAACACCAACTGACGTTACCAACGTTGTTTTTTGATTTTTTCAAACATCAAGTCTTCTAGTCACTACGGCTAGGCCGATTCCCGCTGTGACAGGACTATCGCCGTTGAACATTGGTGCGGCAAAATTTCTGAAAGTCATTACACCACCCCTTGCACTTACTTCTATGCTTTCTCAACACATTATCTCTATTTCCTTAAAACTTCTCATAGTTGGCCAATAGATTTTTGATTGGTTTATGGTTTTTTTGCTCCAAAACAAAAACCATTATCACTGAACGCCCACTTTCACAAGTGGCGGCGAAACAGCCGAACGGCAGCGCAGACTACCAGCTTTGATTACTGTACTGAAACGGAGGCCGACAAGCGACCAAAAGGACAAGCGACAAAATCTTTCTATTGGAAAACACCAAGTACAAATCAGACGTCAGAATGGCGGTGGGGGCGTGGTTTACGCAACCTCCCCCTCCAAAGTAATACAAGGAAAGAGTAGTATCAGGCGCACAGAGGTTGGCAAGAGAATTGGATGATCCTTCCCTCACAGCTGCTTAGGGAGAGGGCGATGAGAGAGGGCGATATGACGTAACAGTGTCCTGAAAATGTCAGCGATGAGCGTCTCAAGTATCAGGAGAGTAGAGAACAACAATAACATTGGGGCAGAGTGACCATCGCTATCCTGCATTGCCTCCCTACGTTGAAGTCGTTGAGAGCCCACCGTACTCACGACGGTGTATTAGATAAGAACAATGAAATTGCAGCCGCATTTTATTTATCTCTATACACATAAGTTTTGTTGTACTTCTTGATTACATATTACATCATATTTTTGCAGTTTAAAAACTGCATTTATCTATTACCAGCCCAAATTCTTTTAGTAGCCTATAGACTGGCTTTTCTAAAGAAGATTGGTTTTGTGTTTTAAATTTTAAGCTCTCTCCACTTTAACCAATTACTATACAAGAAAATAATGACAATAACAATATCTTATTCAAAAATTGTAAGAGACATCTCTTGGGATATTGAGGAGTATATTGTTTTTTAAAAATTCTAAATTAATGATATAGCAACGATATCAGATCAGTACCATAATTGAAAGTAAGAAAATCAATAATTACGTCATGTTACTGCCGTAAGAATTTGTCATTCATTCAGCACAAGCGTATATTGCGTAATTCGGCAGCCGTGTATGTGTTAATTAGCGGGCGCGAACAGTGTTTTCCAGATTTTACTTAAGAATATATATCAAGTACAATCATATGGCGGCTATGAATATTGTGCCTGTGTCAGGCCTGTCCGGGGGCTGTGATTACAGAGTCCTGTCACGCTCATCGCGTACAGGCGTAGGTTAACGGTTAAAATTTATTGTATTTTAAAGAATGTTTCCGCCGCGCCCGCCTTTCATGTCCTGTCAACCGCGTGCAGCTCCTGCGGCTCGTGCAGCACCTGCAGCTTTCAAGATTCTAGTCCAAAATTATAAACTTTATTATTTATTCTCGTAGACCAATTTGTATACTGCAATATGCTTCATATATTCATTTCTTAATCAAATATTATATTATAAGGTACGCGACACGTGGTTTGGTTTAAAAATGAAAAGAGCAAGGAAGGAAACCTATTGAGAAATGTATTTATTACTTCAATTTTGTTTATTATCTATATCTATTTAGATCTTCTCCCTTAAACATTTGATAGTGCCGAAGTGGTTTGAGACATAATAGCGTTACAATTTTCGTATGAAATGGTCTATTCAATGCCCACTACTAGTATGCAAACTAATCTCTGTGTTTTTTATCGTCATGACGCAAAAATACATTGCTTATATTTAACCTCTTTCCACTACTCAACAGAGCTGAAATGTTGCATGTTAAACTCTAATCCTGTAATGTTTTTTTTAAAAATATATAACAATTACTTATTTAATTACAACAGCTGGTATACCGTTATACATTAGTGTTTTTAGTAACTGAGTTATTGTTGTGTATGAGTGTAATTTACTTTACTATGTATAACTATTTAACAAAGTAGGATATCGTTTAAAAAAACAATTTGTTGTGACTGAGATGCTAAAGGCTTATTAAGTCCTCTATAAATTGAACTATTACGCCTCAACTCTCTAGTTGTATATTTTAGATGATGACGGATGTTTAAAGATTGTTTCTGTAAAAATAAAATTAAGATCATAACGTATTTATTTAACAAACTACCGATGATATTTAAATTATAACTGGTTTTTCTGTTGAAAACAATTAGAGTACAAAACACCTCAAATAAATAATAAATTGTTAAAAAAACCCTAAGTAATTTTTATGGTTCAGACACATTTAATGAACATTTATTTTGTTTAATGTGACTCTTAACAATTGGAAAATATGTTAACGGATTGAAGTAGCACATGAACAATGTTTATAGATTGGTGTTGTCACTTCTACGATAGGAATCACTTTGTTCCTGCTACATATGTGGTTTTGGTAGAAGAAAATCAGACTTGGTGGTGTCGCGCGCGCGCTAATGCACAGATTCCACGGGCCACGAAACTTAGTCGGCTGCTCGCCCTTCCGTAGTAATGGGATAACCGAATGGATTTTATAACCGATCTAACCAATCAGTTATTTTTGTCGTTAATCGGTTATTTTAGTCGAATGAATAACCGATTACCTTCTAATTCCACATTTTAGGGATTTCCACCACTACCTTCTACGTCATTTCGCTCTTCAGTTTCCGTGTAGCTTACTTACTTCGTCCGCTAACCATGGCAAATGATTCCGAGGTTTTAGGGCTCAAGTTCAAGGCAAACAGTGTATCACATAGGAGACGGATATTTTTATTACAAAAATTCTACGGACAGAAATAAATAAGTTCTATCTCCGATGTGCGGTATCGAAGTTGTGCACAGCAAGAGCCAATATGCCTCTCCAGCCCGAAGCCAGGCTTGCTTCCTCTTTGGTGACGTCTCGTCCTCACAGCCAACCCTCCTCAGCCTAATTGGCTCGAAGTGAATACTCTCAGGACATCAATTCTGAGAAGATGCGAGACGACATCAACGCCGTTTAGGCATATTCAGAGAGAGGAAAGTGAGAGGTAAGTAATCAATATATATATATATATATATTATATATATATATATATGTCTATATTGTTTAAAAACAAGCTATCAAATATAGATTGAGTTTTAACTTTACTGAGCATTTGCTGAGTGGACCGGAAACTTTTCATTTATATCAGTCTATATGTTTATTTGTCCGTCTGTCCGCATATCTCGAGAAACGAGTAGACCTATATACATCAAATTTTGTACGCAGCATCGGTTTATATAAGAATTAATAAGTTCGATTGAGTCCGACGAAAAGAAACTATATTCAATTTCATCTCAATAATATTTTTTTCGGTCTGATTGTCAGTTTTGTCCGCAGAACATCTCGAGAAGGAAATGAGCTATTTTCTTGAAACTTTGCATGCAGATTTAGTGAAGACTTATACACAACATTTGAGCTCATTTAGTAACAAAAAAGTAATGGTTACAAGTAATTTACACATAAATAGCAAAAATTTAAGTATACAGAAACTAAATGTTAGATTTTGCCTGAAACTAAATGAATACAGAAGCTTTGTCCTTATGTTCAAAATTGGTTTAGGAATAAAACTGATTATTTACTGCCCACGGGGTCTTTAGGTAATCTAAAAGTATAAAAAAGCAATATATTTAGTCTGATTTATGGATTTTTTAAGATTATAAGTAATGGAACAAATGTATACCGTCTGTTCTACATTCATTGCGCACTGAAGGGGTCTTAGAAACTACAAGAGATACAGCAAGTTTTAAATAGACAAAGTTGTGCGTAATAACAAGACCAACAAATTAACTTGGTAAGCTGATTATTGGTTTCGTCGTTCACAAACTATTTTTGGTCAACACGTTTCAAGCTGTCACAGCTCTCTTATTAGCTATATTAAAAACGTTGCTCACATGAAATCTGCATGAAATATCGTCTAGTTATTAAAAATTGTAAGAACAAGTTTTCGAAGAAAAACAAGCATAAGATATAGGGTTCGACTAAAAATTGTTAAAACCAATTTTTTAATTAATAAAAAGATATTAACTTTTTACTAATTTCAAAGATACCGTATATGATATATTCCCTCAAGGTAAGTATCGAATAATTAATAAAAAATAATCTATTTTTGATATTTTTATTTTGGAATTAATCACCCATAATTAGATTGTTTAATTATTTTTATTTTATATAACATTCTAAATGATGATACAATTTGAAACCAACATGCTATTTGGTTAATACAAAATTACATAAATGTCAGAAACAGTCACTTTTAGACTGACCTTGTCTGATCATTTCTATGTTTAAAATAAAACAGTTGAATCCACCAATGCGTCCAGTGGAATATCAGCACATCCTTATTTAACTATCAGAATAGTAGAATAAAAAATTCCCTTTACACAACCGTATAATAACGGGTTTATTATGAGTTACTCGATCAAAACCAAGAGGAAAGTATAACACAGTATTATATTATTGATATCATTAAAATATATACTTTCTTTTTTTTAGGTAAAAAAAATGGGTCGTTGCATTAATAAACATACACTGCAACCCTACACCTCCTGCTTGCTTCTCAAAAAATAAATTAATCTCATTTTAATTATAATTTTAGAGAGCTAGAAGACATTTTATACAGATTTCCTGTGAACACTTTTCAATAAAGCTACTAATAAGAGAGTTGTGACCATTTTGACCACAAATAGTTTTTTTAGCACAGCGTGTGAACGAGCGCAACCAATAATCAACTTGACCACTTAAATTTGCTGGTCTTGTTATTACGCTCAACTTTGTCCATTACATCTTTACTATATCTCATAGTTTGCAAGATCCCTTCAGTGTGTATTCAACATAGAATACACGGCTTATTTTTAACTACTATTAAATAATGCACACACCCTTCATTTATTTTAGGGTTGATATTGACGTCGCAGCTGAACTGCCGTATCATGTGCTGTCCAAAGCGATGCAGCGTGCCAGGCGAGCTGCTAATGGGCCCGTACCGAGTACTCTGCAAGAGTATGGGGAAGCGCTGTCGCAGAAACCCTAGGTACGGGCAGAGTCATCGGGGTGAAGAATTTCTACAGGGCAACAGTTGTCGACGACAACGGCGATGTTGCCGTAATCTTCATCTCCGAGAACCTGTCTGCAAGGCTCTCGGCCGATGGCTCTCACATCCATTTTGGACGGCACATTTAAGGTAGTGCCGAGCACTCCTCCAAGCTGCCAGCTCCTTACTATCAGTGCTATTTATTTCGACCATGTAAGTTATCGTATTCTCACTATCCTTTATTTTTCCTGTAATAACAATATTTATTGATCAGTTACCGAAAAAAAATATTAATGGGACCACTTCCACTATTCATGGTTTCATGGGTTTGGAATGGTCTTATTTAATTTCCTATATAACTAAAACATTGTATTTGCGTGTGTCCAGCCTATTGAATTTTTCAGACATAATTGTGTAATTTGTAAACATGTTTGTATTCCTTTAATTTAACTAGTTTTGAAGAAGTGTTAACAATTTCTTCTTTCATTATATTAAAAGTGAACATTAATTGTACATATTACATTACAATATTAATGTTAATTGTTTTTCGGACCATGAAAAGTTATATGAAACGGGTGTACTAGTCATCTTTTGCAATAATCCAATCTTAATATAATATATCCAAATAAGTAATAGTCATAATATGCCATTTGATTTATAACAGGCTTTTCCGGTGGCAAGTGTGCTGATGGGTAGAAAGACAGAGCTTCTCTACAGTAGAGTGTTCGACTACTTGCGGGAGGTTCTGTCCGACTGGCACCCCCCACAGTATTCACATGTGACTTTGAGAAGGCGGTGACGCGTGCCTTAAGAAGAGCATGGCCGGAAAGCCGAGTGGCCGGATGTTGGTTTACACTCGGCAAATGTAAGTATTTCTAGTTGTATAATAATATGTATGTCAATAACAAATATTTATAAATAATATATAAATAATAATAAATATTTAAGAGCCACTGTTTATTAAATAACTTGTCTATGACTGTACATAAAACAATTAACGATAATAAACTTTTTATTGATGTATATCAACAGTAAGTTGTGTTTAATCAAGATCAATATTGAACACACAAAATTTAAACAAGACGTGTTCTTTGATAATACATTACTATAAAAATTTAAAAAAAATAAATTAAACCTTGGAGATATTAAAATAACCGAAGAAAAACGTTAAGATTTATAAGGTATTTATATAAAGTTTTGTTTTAGTTATTTAAATAACGTTGTGTTCCATTAACTCATCAAATGTTGTAAAATGCCGTGGATAATTTTACCGGTAAAAGTAGGTAAGAAAGTACCTTAAAGAAAAATTACTTATATTTCACAAATATACAGATATTTTACTTTTGTTGACATTCAATTCAGAAAACAAAGTAATTCGAATATTATGCATGTTCTAACAGAGCATGAACAAGAAAGCGCGGACTCTGGGCCACGTTCAGCTGCTACGCCAAAACCCTGCTGCAAGAAAAGTTTACAAGATGTGCCAGGCCTTGCCTCTACTTCCAGCGAACATGATCGAGGCAGGGTACGACCATGTTGTGAACTTCGCGCAGCAGGCGGGCGTCCTCCAAAAATCTCGCGGTGTTCCTCAACTATGTGCACCGTGTGTGGATTACTGGTAAGAACCCTTTTAGTGCTTAAGGGGTCTGGCGCATTGCCAAACCCAAGAGTGCTAAGCATTTTAGTGCATAAATGCAGAGTTTTAGTAAATTCCTTACTATTCCCTTATTTCAGGTCATATCTTGTTACTTTTTTTCTATTGAAGATTAAATAACCAATAAACAGAAATAAATACAAAAAATACATTTGTACATATTCGGATTGTTATAAAAAAAAATTTTAAATGTAAATTTTATAATATTTTTTTTGTTTTCTCTTTGGCATACAATTTTTATTGTGTAAAACAATTTTATATTATTTTTATCATCGTTTGCAGTCAGTAAAATTGCATAAACTGAACCAATATATATATATATATATTATATATATATATATATATAAGTAATAATATATAGTTAATATATAATATATATATATAAATACGCTGCGTCTACAACGTAGACGCTGTAGCACTAAAAGGGCAAGACAATTATCGTATTAACAGACTACTCAGATAAGATGTTGGTTTCCTCTTTAATATTTAACTATTTAAATACAATTATGTTCTAAATAAATGATTCTACTTTAATTGGGAAAGTTTGTTAAAACTAACAACATTATTTTACAACGAAAATAATGTCCTAGGTGTCGGTGTTGAGTCTTTCTCTGTTTATAAACAGAGGAGACGAACCAACAACGACATGAAATCCTACCACAGAAAGCTGAGGGATACCATGAATACTGCCCATTCCGAACGTGTGGGTTTTTACAGGTATAAGGTCCAAAAGTTTAAATTTATTTAATTTAAGTAGCTTTACGTGTAAAAGTAATAATTATGAAGAACAATTTATGGTAATAATTACAACTCAAAACATCTCACTCATATTGATATATTTGCTCATGTTAATAAAGACATACAATGAAGACTGCAATGAAGTGACTGACTGAACAACAATAATTGAATTTTACAGATGGTCTGAGAGCGCTTGAACACGAGGCTTCAGTAACGTTGGCTTCGTTACAAAGGGGTCTCTCAACGCTGGCAGACCACCTCGTCCGAGATATTTTGTTGTCCAACAGGACAATAAATACTCTCACCACACGCTTAGATGACAGGCAGGCAGTACAGTGTTGGCGAGTTTTTGGAGGCTGCTAGTCACCAGCTGGACAACATCCACAAACGAAGTCTACAACGTCGCAGGAGCGACGACGAAGACGACGATGAGGAATGTTGTTGGTGTCCGACGGTGGCAGATTGCCGCCGGACGAAGAAGCTGGTGGCCAAGCTGCAGTAGCTGTACGCGGGGGGTCGCAAACCGTGGAGCGGTGGCAAGAAGAGGACGTGTTCGACGTGGGGCTAGTGGCAGCACGCGGGAGACGAAGACATGTGATGGTGAGTTTAAAATGTTTGCCATTATGACATGTTTACTAGTATCTTTATATGGATCTGTAGAGACGGAAAAGTAGTTCTATCTAATTTAATCCCCAAAAATATATTTTATACCAATTACAGATAACGCAAAACTGTATAACATAATGATTTAAGCAACTCTAGATAGGCAAATTGTAAAATAAATAATATTTTAGGGAATAATTTGTTCTGTTTTAATGACAGTTAAATAGTATCGTTTCTTGTGCTCAATAAAAACCCTATTGCATTATGTAAGTCGACTAACCTGCCAAATATGCAGAAACATGTCTTTACATTTTAAAATGTAGTCTAAATAAAATGTATAGTGCTTAGGAATCAGTAGTGTAATACACATTGGAAACACGGAGTTGCTATCTAATTTTTAGTAACATTTGTTAAATAAGTCATTTCACTAAGGTACCTATCACCTACTTCCACCAATAAAAAAGCCCAAGGCATTCTACAAATGTGATGAATTAATGGAAAATAAACATTTCTTAAATTATTATAAAATAGACATTATTTAAAACCAAACTTGATATTAATATTTTTTATTTTCCACATTTATTTATATATTTTTAAGGTTATACTCATTTATAGTTAAATTTTTTTAATGCAAATATATTAGCAGAGAAGAGAATACGTATTGTTTTAATTTTGTACTTTGCATATAATTGGGCTCCAACTGATCCTTTAATGGCCATCTTAAAGAATTTGCAATACCTGTAATAAATAGTTTTTAAAATGTATAAGGTACCAGAGGTTCCCGATGGAGGTGGACGTGCCCCACCAGCAGCGGTGGTCCCTGGAGCTGAAGCAGTGGAAGCTTTACCTGTTTTTGCTGCTGCTGTTCCAGTACCTCCTCCTGGTCCAGTTGTCTTTCCAGCTCCTCAAGCCCTACCAGTGGTACCACCCATTCCATATTTTCTAATGGTAGTTGACGGTGCAGCACTACAAGCACCAGTTTTACCACCTGTTCCAGTTGTGGGTAAGAACAATATTCGTATAAGTAATGTATTCTTTCTTAAAACATTGGAGGAAGGTTTGATTTAAATTATAAAAATGTTGAAATTTAATAGAACATTTTAATTGAATTATTTCAAATGGTTTAAAATGATTGTTTCAAACATTATTGTGTTTTCTTTATAATTGATAGAAATAAATTGGTAATTCTAAAATCACACGCCGTGCCGTGTTTCTATTTCTTTACATGGTCAGATCCAAGTTGCTGAATAATAAGTATACTACTTAATTAAAAATTATTTTGCTTATTATTATTTAATAAAATATATAAGAAACAGTATATAATCATTTCTAATCCAATTTAACAGTTTATTTCAATAACTTTTAAAGTAGAAATTAACCTTCAAGGGTTGACGATTAAACTATTGTAATATGATACAATTTAATTTTATGTCTCAAAATCAAACAACAACATATTATTCCACAGGTCAGCAGCTAGTGATAAATCACTGCCTCGTTTTGCCTGGAGCACAAGGCAGCGATGATGGTAGCTGTTCCTTGCGGACATCCCGCTGTCTGCGAGGGACTGTGCCCCACAACTGGAACGAGAACATCGGTTTTGTATTAGCTTGTAGGGCTCCCGTTGAACTCTATTTAAGGTTAAATAACCTACACTGATTTTTAATTAACCTAGGATAATAATTTATTGTAAATAGTCGTATTTTAGTTTTGTTTTGTTGTTGTTTATGTAATTATATTTCTTTTTTTTTAAGCTGTTACCCGCAGTTTTCGCACGCAATTTTCAAAATCGAAAGTTCTTATATTACTTAATAAAAGCACTTATGATGGAGTCCTATGGAAATTTTAAATCGTAAGTAGGCATGCTTGATGGTATGATAGGATATATAGGATTATAAAAATAGTTATAGGTCTGCAACCGCAAATGAACTGTTATTGCTTTGCCTTTGGGACCCTATCTTCCTATTAAAATTATATTTGATTTGTCAAAACAGAATTTTATGTTATGTTAGTATAGATTTCTATAATACTCATATGATTTTTTCTGGGGTACTAATAGATGTGTTTTTAGGAAGTAAATCATTCATTCATTTCAGTAGACAGAAATACTTAATTTTGAAATGGGGTTCGATTCAAAACAGTATCGTTTTCTAAATTATATAGATATCTCAATATTTGTATCGAAAATAAAAAACTGAAATCAACATCAGCAATTACTAATTCATTTCAATACTTACATTGTGGACAGTTTTCATCCATATGTAAATCATACATGATACAGTAAAGTTCTTACTTCCCAGTACATGTTCATGTATGCTATTTCTTCGGTCCAGTTTAGGTATTACATCAGTATTTATATACATAATCAGTATCGTAGAACCCATCAGGAAGTAAATGGATGCTATGTCACCTTGACGATTTTCTTGTCATTAAAATTGCGTTTATAGTCACTCTCGTGTTGGCTTTGTGAGCCAGAATTAAATCAATTGGTTTGCCTTTTTTCTCATTATGTTTAAATAAGAAGTTTGGTTACCTTTGTTATGCTTTCACTCTATAAATGTAAAACAAATAGAAAATACTGGTTAAAATAATAAAAACATGTGGTCGTGCTGACTTAATACGATGTTTAAAAAATAGCAGTTTGAATGCATTTATCCAGTTCTTGGAGCCCACAGTACAGAACTTTTGAAAGACCAGCGGGGCGTAGCCCGCAAGGATTTCCAAAATAAGAATAGGCTTATGTTTTTTCTAGGAATGTCCATGTAAAATTTCAATACAACAGATAGAATGGTTTTAGCGTGAAAGCGTAACAAACAAACTTACTTTCGCATTTTATAATAATATTAGGATTATGACAAATTGTTTCTTGTATTAATTTAGTATATGTATATAATTATGTTTGAAGCTACTGCAGTTGTAAATAGTTTAATATTGTAGCCTATTACGCATTGAAATAAATCATTCATCTTCTTTCTTAATTTATTTTGAATGCTAGAGACTTGAATTTAAGTTCTTATTATGTAAACTATTTTGTTGTTTCTTAAGTCTGGTTATATAATATCATAGATTTAAGCAGAGCAATAAAAATTTAATATACTCAGTATAATACGTATTTCTAAAACTATTTATTTTTCCTCACCAAACCTTTTTAATGGCTATACATACAACCTCCTATTTTAAAATAGCATTTTTAAACGTTTATCTATAATTCATAATTTTACTATTTACAAAAACGCGTTGAAAGAATTTGTTGTTAAAATTAATCTGATTGTAATAAGGTGAATTTACACTTCTGGTAACATGTTACTTTACTGTAGTTGTAAAAGTACTTCTAAGTACATCTAAAGTTAAACTGGTATGGTATCCCTTCATCATTTGGATAGCTCTATACGGCCTCATCCCCGTTAACAACGAGTTAAATATATTACAACAATACACCCAAAATTTTAACTGTCAAAGTTTTCCTAGCAAGTTGCTCTTCACTTGGTAATGTTATAGCAAGCATTTTGTTCCAATACATCACCAAACTTACCATTTTTAATATTGAGGTGGCGCAATGAGCTTTCGGTTGAAATTTTCTATTTTACATTTAAAGAAGATTTTGGTAATATAACATTAATGAAGACAAGGATAATTATAAACAATAACTGGAGTGAATTAACATGATTTTATTTATGAAATACGTTGTCACTTCCGGAAGCTATACATTTCATTTTACATATTTTAAAAATTTTACTTTTTTTATCTTCTCCTGTAAAACATTTTGGGTCTTATTACATTGTTGCCAATACCTATACCTGAACTTACTCGTGGAGTTGTAAAACTATGTTAACATTTTCTTGTCTGCAGGGAATTTATTTTCAAGGACTATGGATTTAGAATTAAAACTTCTTGTCCCAACCTGAAACTATTGCATGACCCTAACCCTAGAACTGGCTGAAGACTCGTGGCGTGTCCTTTGCATGTGTCCTCTCCCGTTGGCTAAAGACTCAAGGAAAGTCTTTTGAACACGGTTATTTAAAATTGTGTTTATTCGTATCCAACTACAGCTTATGTTGTAACATATTAGGCTACATTTTATACCAATGCACTCAAAACAAAAAGACGTGCTGAGTATATTGATATCAGACACTCAAGGTTTACATAAAGAAACAAATCATAAACTTTGTAAAACAAATCAGAATTAATAATAACAGTTTTACCAAAGACGGAAATTTCATATAACACGCTACTTTCATTATTCATCATTTCACGGGTTCATTATTTGATGTTGGTACCGCTGTATTCTATATCTCTTAGGCTACAATATAGTTATCTGTTTTATGCTACTGTTTTTCGAAATGCGCATTTTATTGTACTGAGCAGTTTAGTGAGTTTATATTTTGTATACGGGTCTAAACATATTTTCTTTTTGAAGGAAACAGGATTTTTCCGGACATTTGCCATCGTTCAGTGAAACAGAAAACAGTTAGTGTTACTGTTTTCTTGTTTCACTGAACGATGGCAAATGTCCGGAAAAATCCTGTTTCCTTCACAATCCTTCCATCGTCAAAAATAACCTTCAAACAAAGGAATTTTCTTTTTCATAGAAAAATGATAACATTTTCTGTTAAAGTTATAGTGTTACGCATAATAGACGACATGATACATTAGGCAATGTTATAATCTGATAGTTTAAAGTTTGTTTATATTTTTTGTGTAATGTAAGTTGCAATGTATAATCATACGTAAAAATATAAGGTGAGAGGAAATAATACAGCCAAAACTACATAAATTTACTCACACACACGTGTGCACGGCCACATATGAAATATAAATATCTTTTACTAGTTATAAATTAATGTAGTTAGCGTTTTATTATGTGTACAATAACTTTGGAAATGTGTTTTTAAAATATTATATATATATAGTTTATTATAACTTTTACCTAAACAAATTCAAATTTCTGATTCAGCAGCGAAAATTAAATAAAAATACGAGCCTATTTCAATTGCATACACCTTAGTGAACGATGGCACCCATGCCATAACACACACGGACACCCATGCACACATGCCATTGGACACAGGCCTGCGTTTTTGACCAACGTTGATGTAATATACCTAGTATTTATTACCAAAAGTTCAGCTAGTACTGCATTGGGGACCTGAAGAATAACACAACATTACCTTCCCATGTTCTTTAACGCAGTATGTTATTTAAAATAAAATTACAATAGACAATCTCAATCAGAAACTCTCTTCAATTACACAGCTCAGTGAAAAATAAAACTCTAAAATATGTAAAATATTTAATGCCTTCTGTTTACTAGAGTTTAATTTACTGCATAGTTTAGTCAAAAGGCACTTGTGTCATAAATATATTAATTCTGTATTTATAGAGAGCAATTTCTGTGTAGTATTCATTATCGCCCGTGTATTGCTCGGCAACTGAAGTGGAAAATCGCACATGTTAATTTAATTAGTTCGTGAAGTGCGTGTTATTACATTGAATAAGCAGTCAAAGTGAAAGGTAAATGTCAGGTAATAAAGAGGCCTACGTTACAGTATTATAATTAATAATACCAGTAATCACGCCGCAATATTTTACATAGTTGAAGGATAGAACGAATTGTTAATTATAATGGTTATTTTGATGCTGTTATAGAATGTTTTTAGTGTCTTCAGCTTTTATCAGAATGAAAAGATACAACTGAGAGGATAATAAATTCTGTAGGGAATACTATAGTTTTTATATAGATTATGAACCATGGAGTTTCGGGTCTAATACCAAATTTTATTCCTTAATTATTTACGGAGTATTACTAGACACTTCTACCTTTTCTTACCAATGGTATTGGTAAGAAAAAATTCAATAAAAAAATCTAGTAATAAAACGAAATATGTAGATTTGGTAATATTGTAATTTTAAGGTGTATGTATTATTACTGCACCAGGAACCCAAAGATTAGATTAAAGATAATATAAACGTTTCACGAACTAACGAAGACCAACCAGAGGTTGCCAGTATGGCGTTGCTCCACCAATAGTGGTATTAGGTCCTACTGTCGCCGGATAAATTAATGGACTAATAACTAATAACTTAGAAGAGAGCTTTGACATATTTAGCTATTTTATTTCTTGCTAAAGGAACTTTTAAATTTACCAGTTTGTCAATTCTTTGTGGAAAATAGAGTGATGAAAATTGTGAAACGTTGAATTTATTAATTTTGCCAGTTTAAAATAAATCCATTGTTTTTCTTTAGAAGTGTGATTTTTATTTTAGACAAACCAGATAATATTTAAAACAATTTAGTAATAAACTGTACTGAATATTCACTCGGAGCATACTAATAAAAAATATTTTTATCGTCTTGGATATCTCATTGATAATTAAAATATTAATACTCTGGAATATTAATATCTACAATCTAAGTCGTTATACTGAGACACATTTATCAGTAGATATAAATTAATAGCGAGTTGCAACTGCACATTTACATACTTATAGTATAAAGATCCAAAGATACTTAGTACTACAATGGCTGTGGGGGGGGAGGGTTTCTCCGGGGAACATTTACAGATGCAGTTCAGTTCCAATTAGTCCTGCTTGCGGTTATGGAATATGTTGCTCGTTGAGCTTTTTGTACCGCCAATTCCTTGCACAAAAAATGTTGTTTATCTGTAGGTTTCTAACATTCCTTCAGAATCCAAACATTTTGAGAAAATACAACAGGTTTTGTAATTGCAGTTGATGACAATTTTAAAGGATCGTACTCACTACTCATCAGCGTGCAATTATGGGTGACTTGAACGTGCCCAACGTTTTCTTGGGAAAGACCCACTTGCTACCTGCACACGCTCGCTCGGTTGGTTTGACTTCTATCGCGTTTCATTCATTACATACCAACGCCAATCTCATCTAGAAATAACATACAATTATTATCTCTGGGACCTTTCGTTTTCACGTCTGGCAACTGGGAAATGCAAGCTTCAAAGAGTTGAGCATGCTGAGCTTTACTTGTTCCTATAGATCTCCCATCATCCAGGCTGTGTCCCTAGAGCTAAGTACTTTATCCATTGTGTCCATATTCTCTCAAAATTCATTCCTCGTACATTAAGGATATCAAAACGGCGCAACGTTTGATGCCCTATAATCTGAAAGAAATCGGGAATTTAATCTTGTTCCAAATGCCGATATCAATTTATCTACTCTCAGAGTCTTCTTAATATTTAAGGCCATCAGTGAGTGTGCGGCCCTGCGTGATTCTCATACAAAAGTAATAATTGGCAAACCTGTTTCCTCCTTGGTTTTCTTGTGGGAGCTTTGAGGGGGGGGATGGGAGATTGGTTGGTATGATGAAAAATGAAAACGGATCTGTGTACACGGCAGTTGTAAGGAGAGGTTTCAATGGTTCCATTTATCTTAAATTTCTCTCATATCAGAGGACCCAATGTAAACTTCTCTTAAAAAAAGCTGCTATGAATCTACGAAATAGTTTTTCAGACGTCCTATAATCCGATAATGTTACGTTTTATGTGAAGTCAGTACAAAAGGTACCGAATCTCCCATATGTCATGAATCGAGCAATGATGTGGCAGTGGTGGGATCCCATAGTGCCATGGTGTGGGCATTTGGCCCAGAGCACTGTCTCTTCAAGTTGCCGCATGCGGTAACATTGGCCAACATAAATCGTTCTGAAGGGAACTTTGTTAATTTGTCTGCATGTTTCATATCACTATCACTGAAATAGAAGCTTAAGTTAAATATCTTGGACTCACCTGTTGTTCGATTAGGCCATGTAGTGGTCGTTTTCTGTCTAATCTTCTAGCGAATGATCAACGGATCAGTGGCATGTGGAGTGTTTCCTGATAGCTTAAATTTAATTTTTTTGTGGACAATTTTTAAAAATCGGGATACCTTAAGGTTGTACTCAAATTATCATCCAATCGCTATACACTCGACCCTAGCAAAAGTCATTGAAAGCTAATTCTTGACAAGATTAAGCCTCAGTTGAAAAATATATGATTGTGGAGCAGCAAACATGGGTTTCTACGGAGAGGGTAATTTACTGGTGACTAATTCTTAACTGTTATTTCAGGATTATATTATGGGTACATTCAGTGAGAGCTGTCAATCACTGTATCGTAAGAGAAGTATATTATATTATATCTTGTTACACTTTATTTTTTCTTTTGACTTATTTTTTTGGCCATGTATTATTATCTTTTTCTGTTACACTTGCATTGGATAAGAGTTTTATATATTTTTTTGTTTTCATATAAGATTTATTATTGTTGCATTTTATAGAAGTTCAACTGTTGTCAATTGACTACTCTATTTTCAATTGTTGTTACTATATGATTTTGTCATTGTTTTATGCATGT
>NW_025786439.1:0-17828 GCF_021130785.1 Homalodisca vitripennis
AAAAAAAAAAAAAAAAAAAAAAAAAAAAAAAAAAAAACAAAAAAAAAAAAAAAAACTATTTTACTTGGGATCCACTGTAAAAAATTGCAATTTTTTTTTTTTTCCTAAACAATTGTGTTATGTGTTATATGTAACCACTAAGATGTTTTTGACAAATCTGTTAACTGATGTTGACTAATGAACCAAGGTAACAACAAGAGATTATGATAATAAAAACGAAAATTCCGTATGCAAGATAAAATAATCAGTGTTACAAGAGGCTTTTTGGGTTCAAACCCTAGCCTGTGCCAAGTGGCCCCAACAAGATAAAAAAAAAAAAAAAAAAAAAAAAAAAAAATACGTCTGAGGTAGGCCGCCGTCACTCCCAGCAAGGCACTGAATGGCAACCTAGGTCTTCCCACGCTCTGTGAGGACTGCAATTAGTTGGTGCTTCAATATTATCTGCGATACAAGAGTACGCCCAATTTTAGACATTGCGAACTAATAAATGAAGGGATTGTCACAATCATCAACTACGTAAAATTTATTAAGTTAATGATTAGACTTTGAAATTGTCAAACACTTGACTTCATTATAAAATTCATGTACCTTAGTTCTTCGAGTGTGATATGCCCAAAATATCTTTTATATTTTTGAAGATAAAATTCGTTATATATATTTATTTTATTAACTTCTGTATATATTGAACATTCTGAAACTTTTCTTTCTTTATTCTCTAAAATTACAGTGTTATTATCTATAATATATATATGTACATTACAATATTTTTCTTGAAACTAAATATCAACAAAAATCCAATTAGTATGAAATATATATTATTTGTTACTCAACAGAAATTTTAATTATTAATTACTCAATACTTCAGGTTCTTTTTAGATTAGAATAGGAAAGCATTTGAATCAAATATATTTTAAGGAAATAATTATCGTAGCATAGTTCACAGATACAATATTCAGTACGACTAAAACCTGTAAAAAAAGATCACATTCTGAGTGCATATTCATTGATCAACATTGCAAGCACTCAACTTCGTAAGAGGCAAGAGTTATGTGAGTACGTCTCATCCAACATTCCTCACTTCAAAGACTTCATGAAGTCTTGACTTTCCATTCTTACTTAAACAAGGAAGCAGTACTTGAAAGCATTTACTACTATATATATTATGTTTTAGAAGCGCATAAAATTGAAAATGATTGATAGTGGGTGATGGGTGGACATCGGAGCGTCGGGTACAGCTGAAATGTGCTGAAAATTCACTTAAACCCTTTTGATTTAGCGTAAATAAATATTTTTAATCCCAATCTCTTTCTTATTTGTAAGTGATAAGGATATTTACTGTGGTATGGCTATAATATATAAAGTTGATTAGACATACTTTTATCGTTATTACAAATACATTAAAATGCTTCCAATAACTTAACTGCCATAATAAGTTATTTATAGAGAAAGTTTATTGTTTTTCACATATGGCTACGGTTACATTCCAGGGACATGTAATATTTACATCTATGTTTAACGTTACTGCATGGAATATACTTTCTCAGTAAAAAGGTAACGCACCAATTAGGAATCAGATGTTTATTTGTTTTAGCCATAGTTGGACATTTAAATTCGCAAAGCAAAGTATATTAGTTCTTATCATGTTAAAAAACAATTTACCTTACGCATGAATGCTCGGATCATGCCAAGTTAGACTTTATAACACCAAACCACCTTTTGTTATTAATTGCATAATGACCGGTTGTAGATACAATAAAAATCAAACTATATCACACAATGCATAGTAACACTAGGCTCTTAACGACAATTATTGCAGCAGATATAGTTGTTTATATCGGTAGATATACAATCTGAGTAGGAAGTACTTTATATACCCATTCTAACGTATTCAAGTAGTTGTTGGGTATCGCAAAATCTAACAAGTAATTAGAAGCAATGGTAAACTACATCACATATTCAATGTATTTTTGAGTGAAAAAATAACATATAATACATATTTTGAGAAGCGATGTTAAGTATATAACAAAAAAAGTAAGCTGTATAGACTGTTTAGAGGGATTGCATAAACGAACGTATTGACTTTTCACGTGAAGCTCGTTGTGTTTGTTTGCTAGAGGACTGAAAGGTAAATTCTCGTTGAATATAATTTTCATGATAAAAGAACTAAAAATACATAAAATAATAAAATATTTTTGTTATCATCCGTTGCTCCTAAATGAGTATTTTAAATAGCTCTAAAATGTGATACTCCACTTGTGATTAGTAATGTATTGTAATCTTGTATTAAAGTTGTACATTTATTTCTTATTTCTAAAATCGTGGCCACATAGGGTTTGGGAATTGATATTTTGTTGACTGTAGTATTTATTAAAGATACTTCGTTGTAAACATCTACACCTAAAATGGTATTTACGAAATAAAGACCCAAATTGTTTCAAATAGCTTCGATTTTTTAATGTATGTGGGATAAAATTTAAAAAAGTAACAAATTCCTATTTCCTGATGAAAGCTTACAATATCCTCTGTGCTAACCAATCACCGTTACAAATTGGCTCATTCAGAAGCCGGAGTTTCTCGTGCAGATGGTATTTCCAATTGAATCAAATGTGGATAATAAAATTCATTCATTTACAATTCCCGTCTATACCGGTTTTGATTAATACGAGTGAAACTGACTGACAGTTATAAATATATATATATATATATGATATATATATATATATATATATATATATTATACATATATATCATTACACAATTACATTATATATATACGAGTATATATAGATATATAATATATATATATATATAATTATATATATATATATATAATCAACTTTAAAACGTATGTTAAGTAGTAAACTAATTCTATAATTATTGTTGGTTGTATCATGGATTAAACATTTCCATTTGGATTTTAGGTAGTTACATGAAAATTCGTATATATATAAAAGAAAAGTCGTGTTAGTTACACTATTTATAAGTCAAGAACGGCTGATTCCGATTTGGCTGAAAATTGGTAGGGAGGTAGCTAAGAACTGGAGAGACAGAAACACATAGGATAACTTTTTATCCCTATTCCCGATTCAGGATTCTGCCCCACTGGTCTCTAAAAGTTACGTGAAATACCCGTAAGGAAAAGCTATTGCAGCAAAACATATGTTATTAAGTGAAAGGGCCTGTTTCAAATTGAATCAGCTGTTCTTTGTAAACATATATTAAATGCAACAAATAGAAAAGAAATATTATGTTTATATAATTTTAATTACCATTTTAAATTTCTTACCATTTATAGTTTTAAAGCATAGAGTAAGTTAAGAGAAACAAGCACAATTTTGTTTCAACTGTTTCTCCAATTCACTGTTAAGCATAGACTTTACTATCCAGATAATACAATTCAAATATCTTTTCGTAAAAAATTCACCTTTAACTGCAATATTTTTATAATATAAAACCATACTCGTGCTTGATCAGAATAATGAGCAATGCAGATTTCAAAATTACTATATTACGTTGGCTAACAAATATAAAAGACATGTTATAAAACCTACCTTAGTTTTTTTTTTACAGGAAGTATGGTTCTCAGAAACTCCGTGCATACATATTCTCTCGATCGAGGACAACAAAGCAAGCTCAATAATGGCATCGGAATATATCAGTATAAAATAATTTCGATCCAGAAGTGATACACGCGCAAAAGCCTAAAATAAAAACCATAAGCAAATTTCGTTTAACATCTGGAGCTCATAAATCATTAGGACTGTAATAATATGTACCAATTATATGCCTTTTTTTCGTTTCAAAAATTACATTGAGCACTATCATTTTTAATTACATCGTATGTGTTGCAAATAAATTCGACTTTTGACTCCTCTCCACGCTGGCTAATTAGTTTCATTGTATACAAAAATCATAGAATATTAGAGGAAAAATTCCAGTTATTTCACAAGCGGGGCATATTGAGACTGCTGTAAAATTTTAAATCTTAAATAGTTCCTGACATTGGAGTATCTTTTAGTGACTTTACCTCAGAAGGGTAACATAAGGACGTTCAAAAGAAATATTGCCTCTTATGTCCCAAATTTTTCTGCTGGAAATAGCGTGCGCAAGCCGTGGGAAACTGGGTATATGGATGTGTAATTGGATATTTTATTGAAATTCAAGGAGTTTTTGTTATAAAATACTCCGATATATGTATTGACACTACACTAGACTGTCACCCGCGGCTAATCGCGCCATAATTGCTTTTACAAGTAATATAAGGGACCTTTTTTCTAAAAATTGTATCCTGTTGCGAAGCCGCGGGTAGCAGCTAGTAAATATCTAAATAAAAGACAAAAAATCTAATAACCACGCCTTTGTAACTCGTTATCACTATCCAGGATGCGTTAGCCTTTACGTAATACACTTGTAAATATTTCATTTCTGTTTAATTACATGTTTGTTTTCAATAAGTACTTCCCTAAGTTAAAATGTATTCACTATTATCTATAGAATAGAATTTAAAACCTTATTTTATTGTAACTTTGGAAATACAACTCAAAAAATATGAAAAAATATGAAATCATGTGCAATTCTTAAGAGATTAAATATAATTAAAATATTATTCTAACGTATCCTTAAAAATTTACCATTTTTTTGCTATGTATGTATAAGCCAACAAATTTAAAATTGAACATCCAACTTCCGAAGAGTCGTTTCTAGTGTTTACAACCAGTGGGTTGGCAGCTCTGCACCTAATTTTGGCTTCTGTGGTCCGTCTCACGCACCCTCAATCTTACCGTTCAGGTTATTACGTTGCCTTCTATAAATTGGGGACTGAAAAACAGCAACAGTGTCACGTATTAGGGGTGGATCACTCTGCCAGTATTACAAGGAAGAGATAGTATATATATATATAAAGTAGATATGGAATGTAAGGGTTCTAGACCACTTTTGGGACTAGACAGAAAATCAAGGGAAAATACTGTGTTTAAAGGACAATAAACGAATCTGTTAAAAATCAAACAGTAAGGGGTCCTAGACCACTTTTGGGAACCAGTCAGAATATCAAATGTAAATTACTTGTCAATTGAACCATAAAACAAATCTAAGAAATCACGAATGTTAAATAACCGTAATTCTTTAAGCTGTTTTACTGTTCAATGTTTTTTTTTGCTTACTACATTTATAAGCTGTTTTAATGAAAAAATCCCAGAAAATCTTAATAAAAAATCTATAAACGGAAATAATGAAATTTGCTAACAATTCACTCGGACGAAGTCGGGGGAGAATGTGATGTAAAAACCGCATATCTTTTTCACGAGGTTCTTCATTTACTTTCTCCAAATGTACTATAAAATCATCAAAGATTTCAGGTTTAAAATGGTAGTTCAAATTCAATTGTCTAAATAGTGAATGATTTATAGGTAAAATCTTTCTCATTAATAAACGTGTGTATTTAAACCTACAAACCTAATGTATTCTTTGGAAAAAGGGAAAATATTTTTGTCAACGGTTCAAAGAGGATAAGTAAAGAATTTTTGTTCTTTTTTCTAAATTCTTGAGACAAATTTTGTTTGCTTCTTATCTCCTATTGTAATTTTCTACAGCAGATTATTCTAAATGTGTTAGCTTATTTCGAAATTTCTTTAGGTTTAGGTTCTTTCCATACAAAAATTAAATTACAATCTTCTACAAACTAATCTTTTATCAATAACTTCTCCTCTATTATATAACACTTGTAACAGTTGGCATTATAATTCTGTCCATTTACAAAAGAATAAATGGAAGCTATGGAACTAAGTCTGCCGAGCTGATATAAACTTTTCAGGCGCAAATGTTTATGTTTATATTTCAAACTACCGAGATAAAAAGAAATAATTTCATTTTATTGTACAACTATTTCAGGATATTTTGTCTATGATTTACAAAGATTATTACGGAAGAAATCCGCGATTTTTCATCAGCGAAAGGAGTATATTTTTAAAGGTTTTAGAAGGAACTGAAAGAGAAACAATATGAAACATCATTAACTACTGAATTTCTTCTAATATCGTTCTTAATCACATCATAGGCTAAAAATTTCTCAGAAAACCACAACCACATAACAATCGCGTTTGTAACAGCATTTTGAAAAAATCCATATTGATAATTATATCGTTCTTTGAACTAGAAATATTTGTCAATCTCTTTGTTGTATTCAATGAAATAAATGGGTCTATTTGCTATAAATTCTTTGGGGTTGTAATAACATTTCCATATTTTTTGTAAGTAAACTTTCTTAAAATCTTGATACATCTGATTACATGATTCCTGAAAAAGACCACCCGGAAATGTTCTTTTAAATTTTGTAATTCATCTGGGATAATAAGAACCATTCAATTTTAGTCTGATATTTTTCACATCCAAACTATTCAAAAATTCAAAAACTTATTATCTACATTTTGAATAATTTGTGTTCCAAATAGACGTCAAAATTATTTTGTGAATTCCATATTTATTAAGCAATTAATTTGGTTAACAAACTTCTTTAAAAATCTTTACCATTACTCAATTCATTTCAAAACAAAACCCACATAAAATGACCACAAATTGGGGGAATCTTTATAGTCTTTAATCTGAGAGTCATTGTAGTAGGACGCTTGATTTTTTCAAATATTTGATCAATTCTATAGGTGGTTTGTCCTCAATTCTTCCATACGAATCAAAAAAAACAGGCATTATTATCATTTTTATAATAAACAAATACCCAATGCGTTCGTAAGTCACTTCCCATAATCGAGTCTAAATTCACAAATTCCACATTCGCAATTTTCCCTTAAAACTTTTTCGGGTAATGTATCTCTCATGAAGATTCCTCTAAAAATGTTTAATATTTTTGCAGATTTCTTCCAATTCCCCGAATGTTAAAAGGTTTCTAAATTTTTTTTCCGCTGTTTTGTTTCACGTTAATTCAAAGTTTTTTCATCTGAATCCAGATCCTGTAACATCTTCCAAAACTCTTTATCTAAAGAACCAATTTAAAATGTTTTCGAACAATAAGGAATCACATCTTTTTTTAACGATTGGAGCAGCTTTACGAACATAAGGAACAACATTTTTAACAACTGAAATTATTTTCTCCAAAAATCTAATAAAATCCTTTCAAAAAGCTCCACCATTTTTTAAGTTCTTTCAACTGATTATAACGAAAATTTACTATTCTGGTTCCTTTATTGTTTTTCTTATGTTTTTCGAGGTTTATTGTATTGTCTATTTGTTTAAAAATATCTTATCTTCGCCATTTTTTAGTTGATCTATTTTTTAAATTGAATACTAACGGGTAATTTTTTTCTTAAAAAAGGCGGATTTTATTTTTTCTTTCTGATTATTGCTGAATATGAATTCTACGTTCACCTCCATTTATATAGTTAAATTTTCAAGTTCTCTTCAATTCCCATTCCTCTAGTTTTCCCTTCAAAAACATTGCTCCAACTGTTGGGAAGTGCAACAAATCTTTCACCTAAACTAGCATCTTTTGATAAAAATCTATCCATTGCCTTATCTTGCAAAACTTTATCTGCTATATGTCTGGGAATTTGTGTCACTATGTTTTGCATAAAAAATATCGTGTTCCCATAGCAGCCCAACATCTAAGACGATCTAACCGTTTATGCATGTGATTACATCAGCCGTATGCTCCCTCTTTGTTAGTCTTTTTTTCGAGTTTTGTGCCAGGCACCCAGATACTGATAAGTTGGTACGTGTAATTCAAAAAGGTAAATTGTTGATAAAATTCATTCAAAAGTCCGCTACCTTCAATCATATGATAGATAGAGAGATGAACTTATTGCTGGCAAAACTCGCTTTAAATATTTAATTCCATCTGGTTTTTCAATCAATTCATCATGTTTGTTCGAAATACAAATCTTTAATCGCTTTCTTTTCGTTCAAAAAATTGTTGTTTCCAGCCTTCTCTTGAGTATAATATTATTTATAATTCCTTCGAGTTTTGTCAAATCGTCGATATATCTGTACTCAAATGCTATATTATCATTGTATTTTCTTACACCTGATCCTTCGATTCGTTTTTCCCAAATTGGTTTAATAACAATTGATTATATTTTTTACCTCTAACTTGACTTAAGGCTTCTTAGTAGATGGATCATATTATTTGTAAAATTGAGTTCAGATTCCCATAAAATTTTCTGTATACTTTTTCAAATCTTCTTCAGAATATTAAATTGATCTTTTGGAACGTCATTGTCTGTTAATAATATCTCCATAAAACCTGAGTACCTTCCGTACATTTTTTTCATTAATAATTATATCATTTTGTTCAAAATTTACGGGTAAATTTCCAATCATAAAACTTTTCTTTTTTCTATTCCAATACAAACCAAATTTTATCATTCTTTTACTCTAGGAAGGAATTTTCTTCCAATTTTCACAATTTATTATACTCCGTTGTTTTCCAGGACTTATTGGTTCAAACTATGGTAGAGTCTTCAATGATTCCAGGTCTAAATGGTGTTGAAGATGGTTAATTTTGGCAACAATTCAAATTCAGATTATAAGGAATCGAAAATATCGGCAAAATTGTCGTACCAACTGGAACCAAATTCATTAAATTTTGATTATCGCTTAAAACATTTTTCAATTTTGCCCTCAAACATTTTTTAATTGCAGAAGTTTACAGGTTGATTAATTTTTTGAATTGAAAGTTCTTGTTCTTCTTCATCAATTCAGAATATGTTCTTTAAATTCTGTTGATTAATTTCTTTTCGATTTGATCAAGTTTTTTCGCTTCTTCAGAAGTTCGTTCACCATTTATTTACGGAAATTTGGAAACGTGGTGGAAAACACGAAACGTGCAGAACGTAAACGTGACATGGAACGTAAAAAACGTTGAACGTGGAACGTTAAAAACGTGAAAGTGGAACTGTAAAAAAACGTGAACAGATTTACCGTTTTTCAGTTGTTTTCATAATGTAAATAAAAAGTAAAATATTAATGTAAAAAAAATACTTGTAACAAATAATTTTATCAAGTAGATTTGCCAGACCACTGAGCAGGCATTTATATTAGAAATTTGTATTCAATATTTTCCATTTTTAGGCTTCAAAGTCTAGATTAATTAGTAAAATTCCGTTTAGTCTTCCTTCCTAAATTTTATCCCACAGCTCATTAAAATTTGGGTTTAAAAACTCATATCAGAACCCACATAATTTTGTTATAAATCTTTCTCGAATAGTGATCATTCTCTTGCTTTAAAAATACACAAACATATTCAGATTATTTCTTATTACTTGTTTATCAACCTTTGAAAAGCATTGGGAAAGATAGATACAAGATATGTTTTTGTGACGAGGACAATAAACGAAATATTCCTTAATAACGTCCTGATTTTCCAAAATACAATCATCAAAAAAACGATTTAACGAATTGGGTTTACACTCGCTTAATGGAAACTATGTCCTCAGAGGCATTATAATAATGTGATACTCTTTTTGCTTAAGTTTTTCTCAATTATTTCAAATCTCTTTGCAATTTTTTATAAGCGTCTTGTTCTAAAGATTTACTAAAAACATACCAAATTGGGAATAAGGAATTCAACCTATTGTAGATAAAAATTCAATATTTAAAGTTGTTTTTCCACATTCCACTTGTAACCAATCAATTAACAATCTGAATTGGTTGATCTTTCTTATTTTCTTCAAAAACGTTTGACGTTTTATCTGATCTTTTTGCTCTTAAAAATTTCTCCATTTAAATAGAAGATTTTCCATCTTGAAAGCAAACGCTTGCGGAAAAAAATGAAGCTGTTCAAGTTGACTTCAGAAAGCTCTCTAATTATGTTTAAAATACTTGGAACCTCCTATACACTTCAGAGGAAGAATCAAATTATTTTTTCGGTTTAAGCGAGTTTTTATTCTGACAATTTTGTAATAATTTATTAGTGTGAAAGTTCTCCTTTTTATTGCATAGGATTTAGTGAAGAAGAACCCATAAACAAAATACTATGGTTTAAAACAAAGGATATTATACTTTCGATCAATAAAAAAATCTTAAAAATTATCTAAAAACCATTCAAACAATCAAAATAAATCTTTAAACTTTGACAAAAAACAAGTTTGAAATGCAAAAAAATTATCTCTCTAAAAAAATTCAAATAAAATCACCAGTAAGAATAATGTTTTCAGCATTATTGTAGAATTGTTAGGGTTTGTTCAAGAAAAACTATTGAGCCAAATCAGGTATATTTTAAAGGAAATAAAACGCCAAAATTTTAGCCCAAGTTTGTTTGTAATTGAAGTACATTTGTAATCTCGTTAAAACCTAGTTTTGAAAATCATACCGAACTTTTTTCCCCCCACAAAGAACTGAAATTTTGTACATTTTTTTCCAATGTTGTTAGGGATAAAAAATTTCAGTGAAAAACCGAATGAAATCGATTTATTCCAATTAGAAAAATTTTAAAAAAGATTCAAAAATCGTTCTAACTATACAAGATCTGAGGGAAATTTAATAAATAATGGGGAGTAAAAAAAACCATAATATTTAAGATTGTCGAAGAATGTGAATCAAGGGGAACGAATCGTTTTACCTTCAAACTTTCAAAACGAGTTGATAATGATGATAAATACCAATTACTTTTATCTAAAAGATAAGGTAGCCCTCGAGGGCCACCTCACAAATATTCACAAAAAAAATAGAATAAAGACAATGTTAAAGAAAAATACAAAAAAGCTTTGAAAACAAGATTCTGACAAGGGTTATCGATTCGCGACTCTTTCAAAATCTTATCCTGACCCTGTTTTCATCAATGGGAAACAGGACTTTATACTCAAAATAAAAAAATTTCTTGTTTTATTTTATTTCCCATCTAAAAAAGGAGTCAGTTGTAGACCTACTTAATAATCAACTAAAATTCAATAACAAACATATCTTTACGATTTTTGCGAAAACCAATGTGATTTGTTTAAGGCTAAAGACGTAGCAAAAATTTTTGAATATGAAATCCCATGCAAAACGATCAGAATAACGTTGACCCAAGATGATAAAAACCCTTTTTTTTAAACTAAATTTTAAAAAGGGGGGGTATAAATAAACTTACCTAAACTTCCAAAATAACATGTTTTCGTTTGAAATCTGGGCTTTATTTTTCAAAATAAAAATTACTGTTAAATTTTTTTTCTATCTAAAAAGGAGTAGTTGTGAATTACTCAAAATTCAAAAATAAAGAAATTTTAAACCCTTTGTTGACGAAAATTTAAAGAAATTTTTGGGTTTTAAAGGGGAAAAATTTTTGCAGAGGTTTTTAGAATAAAAAAGATACGAAGAAAGCAATTAAAGAACATGTCAAAGAAAAATTAAAAAAAAGCTTCGAATCCCTACATTCTGAAAGGGAGGGTGATTTCGCCCGCCTTCAAAATTTCAAAAAACTGTTTTCATCCCAATTTAAGCAGTCATATATTCTTTAATCTTGAAATCTAAAATGAAAATAGCAAGAAAATGTTTCAAGATTGGGTTTTAGAAGAAATTTTACCAAGTATTCGTAAATTTGGTGGTACAAACTTGAAAACAAGATTAAATATTTAGGGACCCAAGTTAACACTTTGCAAAATTAAAGATGAAATAAAAACGGAAAAAATCGCAATACAAAGTGTAAAATTGACTTAAAGAAACCAGACCTTGTTTGTAAGATTTTGCTAAGAAAAAAAACACCATGTTTTTTTATTAATTAAGAAGAATCACATGTGGGAATATCCTTATTACGTTATCAGAGCTCAAAAAAGAGAAATACCGAAAAGATTGAAAGAACTTGAAATTGATTACCCAAAAAATGGAAATTTTATTTAAAGGGGAAAAGGGGATCCAAATTCTATCAATCTGTATAACCAAATGAAAGAATCTTTGATTAAATTTTTTACAACGGAAATCATTTTACTACAAATATGGCAGAATCTCGACCCGATTTATAGAATATCTAAATTTTCACGATGAAAAGTTACTCAATTTTACTAAAATCTTGAATTATGATATTTTGTTTGTAAAGGTTTTTGAAAATTATTTAACCATTTTTTAGTTTTTTCCCAAACATCACTTTTGAGTATCTTCATAATATTATCTATGGTGATTCTTCTTTACAAAACTTTACAAATGGTTTCTTATCTCTATATAGGGTGACTATTAAACTCTGAAATTTTTTTAGTTTTTACATTTAAGACATTCTTTCTTTCCAAAGTTAATTTTTTATTTTTATCTTAAGCTCTTTAGGGATACTTCTATAAATCTTTCCCTTATAAATAATTCCATCTTTTTACTTTTAACTTTATAAAAAGCTTAAAAACCCTTTTATTCTTTGACATTAAAACATTTCTTTTGAGGCTTTTTTTATATAGAAAAATTCTTTGCCCTTTTCTAAAATTCATATTCATAAAATTTTCCCGGTTATTTCTTCTTTATTTAAATTTTTATACTATAAGTTACGGGAAATCTGTGTATTAATTGATAAAATCACAAAGATTTCTCTTAAAAAAATTGTTTTTTTTTATTTGTTCGAATATGTTTGTTTTTTACTAACAATTTTACATATCATTGACTTTAAATTTAGTTTCGTGTGAATTTTGGTGGAAATCTTAAAAACCGACTAAATAACTCTTTTTCTGCTTTTATCTACTTTCTTAGGTTCATTTTGTTGTGCTTATGAACATTTTCGTTATATTTCTTTACGATTTTGAAGAATAAAACCCTTTTTAAAGTTTTTATTTATCTAAAAATTTTTCTTTCATTTTTCCCATTTTGAGTTCTTTATATTCTCTACAATACTTGAATTCTCTTCGTTTCAGTATGATAAAATTTATGTTGTATTTCCTCAAAAACATGGGTTTAAATTCTTTATTTTAAACTCTAACCTTATCTGTTGAAGTAAGTTGGAGGTTTGTGATTGATCCTTAGGCATTTTTTACTATATCTTCGAAGGCTTTTAAAACATCTTTCCCTTTTTTTTCTTTTGTTTAGCTCTTGACAAGGGCATATTTTGAGAAAGAATCATAAACTTTTAAAACTTATACTTAAATCTCATTTGATCTAAATAGTTAGACATTAAACTAAATCCCTGCCATAAATCGTCAATTCTAGTGTTATAATTTTTCTTTTTTTAAAACCTTTTTTCGTTGGTGCATGAATTTCTCTAGATTCAATCTCGATTTCTTCCTTATTCTTAGATTCTTCTTTACTGTTTTTCATTTGGATTCTTTAAAAATTTTACTCTTATTTGTTCTTACATTTTGAACATTTGCTGCAATTCTATACACCCGTTTTGAGTTTTGAACGTTTTTTGATCTATATTTTCTTTTTTTTTTCTTGATTTGTGGCATTTGAATAAAATTTCATCTCCATTTAATGTCAAGTTTCCAATTTTATTTAACTCATCTAAAAATTTATTTAGATTTTGCTTCGCCTTTATATCCCCTACGGTACTGTACGAAAACTTATTTTTAGGACATTTTTCTTATTTATCTTTAGCGTTCAGTGCCGCTTTTTTTTGTGATGGTAACAATTCTTGTTTATTGCTTTTATTACGTCATCTCCCCAAATTCTTCTTTTTTCTTTTTTTTGAAACAAAAATCTCTTAAGTTTCGATATTTATTTTTTTTATTTACAACGCTTCTCTTAATTCCTTTACACCCAACTGGGTTTTTATCTTGTATTTGTACGAGGCATCTTAGGCCCCTTTAAAACCCCAAAAATCTTCTAAAACTTCGCTATTTAACTCATTTTGAATTTCCCTATTACCTTCTATTTTTAGTCGTGAAACATTCATTATCTTTGGATAATCACTTGTATCAAAGTCATCTATATTTTCTTTATATTTTAAAGGAAACTCGTTCAATTCTAGAAATAACTGTCTGTATCCATGTAACACAGATTCAAATCTGGGTCAACTTCTTTAATTTGTTGTAATAAAACTCCCTACATTAGCAATTTTGAGAGGTCGAGGGAAATGAAAATCCTATGTAAATCGGTTTTTTAAATTTTAACCCCTTTTTTTTGTTGTCATGTGACTCGCTATACAGTTTTTCGTCAAAAATGTTAAAGCATTTGAAGTTCGTTTTCTGGCCTGTTTTATGAAAATTCTTCTTTCCTAGTCTAATATCACATCTGTTTCTCACATTTTCCATAGTTTTTTCCAAAAACAGAGTTTTCATCAGCTTGTAAAAAACTTTCTCAAAGTCGCTTGTGCTTTTTGGGTTTTCATATGTATTAAAATTTAATGTAATCTTTCATAAAAGGCTCTGATCGAATGCAATAAACCCCTTTCCATGTTTCAAAATCATACCTTGTTCAGATGAATTTTTAAAATTTTTAGAATGAACAAAATTTCAGTTTTATCCAGTAGTTGTGAAAGTTTGTTGTTATAATGTTCTGGGCAAGAAGAGGCAAATCTTTTGTTTTCATGTTAAAAACTTCGGGGTTTTCTAGATCGACTTTGAGAAATAGCCATAATCTTCGCGGGCCCGTGAGTTCCAAAAATTTTTTTTTCCCAATCTGCTGTTGGATACGTTTTTGGATCCATCACTTGATTTCGTTATATGTAAATTTTGCATTAGGCCCTACCCCTAAGGTTATTGCTTTGACGTAAAAAAATTTTTCAGGCTTTGTTTTTATCAAAATCTTTTAAATATTTGTTATTTGCTTTCATATCGTTTAATACATTGAGAAAAGCCTCCGCGAAACCCCTTTTTTGATATCAATACATATTATAATCACTAATTAATTGTAATTCTATATTCGTTAATTTTTTAAAAATAGCATCCCATGCAAGACCCGGGAGTGTTAGATAGGGTGCTGACAAGTTATAGGAATTCAAACATGTTTCTGAAATTTCGAATATATCGGCAGCAATAAAACATCTTGGTGTTATAGAGAAACAGAGTAAATTTTCCCAGATTTTTCTCTTTAATTTATTCCCAAACAGCTAAATAAAGTGAAAATCTTTCTCAGATATGCTTCATCTGTTAAAAGTGAATAGAAATTTTGAATTCTCCATTCTTCTGTGTAATCAAGTTTTTTAATACTATCGATTAAATTCATTGGGAAATTTTTCCTTTCCAGATGAATTTTAAGATTTCTTCTTCATCATTTGGTTGTTATCTAGAATTTCGTTCAGACCATCTTGTATAAAAAGATCTGTATGTTTGAGTATTCTCTCTTTGATTTTTAGCTAACTTTTCAATAGGCGATGGGTGGTGTTTCCAATAAATTGAACGTAGTCTAACGAAAGAATACTTGTAGGAACTTTCTTGGTTCCTATCATCTTCAAACTATATCCATATCCAGATTTTACAGAATAATTTATTATTATTTCTCATCGCGGGTTTTGCGATCAAATCAAGTTGTCCTTATTGTTTAGCCAATTCTTTTATGTTACAAGGAGGAGTATGTAAAAAATGGACTTATTGTGGCAGAAAAACGGGAATATTTTGAGGAAATTTGAGATTCAAGTTACAAGATAACATGAGCTGAACCTCTAATTTACTGTTAAATGACAATGATCTCGTACTTTTTTTCATGTTTTGATTATCAAAAACCCTCACATTCACAAATATGACAAATGACTAGATTTTGGTACGCAAATTCTTCTCTCTCGGTCAATTTCATAGGTATTTTATTCTTAGAATTATACTTTTTAGCTATGTATTTCGATAATTTTATTAAGGTTCTTCTAACAATTTTGCCAGAACATTTGGCAATATCTCTTCATTTTTTGCTCGATAACATTATCGGTTTTGTACATACGAATTGGTCACATTAGACACCTAAGTATAGAGAAACAATATGGAATGTTGCTTCTGAATCTTGGTTGTGATCGATTATTTGCGGATTGTTTTGATGTGGGATATATCTTCTCTAATATGCTTTCAAAAGTCCATATAAATAACGTAAGGATGAGAAAATGTCTTTTGATAATTAGTAAATGATGTTGTATGACCTGGAAACGGCATAATTGGTTACAAACTTCGTGTTGCTTGCAAATTTCTAAATGATCTGTTAAATGCTCCTGATTTGTAGAAATGGCTAAAAAATCTTCTGCATAGATATTATATTTATTTTTTACACTTAGATAACTGAGGAAAATACCCAATGTATTATTATAAAAATGATCTTTGTTTTAGTTATTTCTAATTTATATGTTAGTTAAAAATTAAAAAATTTAAATTTACATATTAATTTAAATTTTCAATAAATATACGTTAGTATGTTGAAAAAGGATGGCAGCAGGAAAAGTAGTCGATTGTAAAGGGCCCCTTTTATTGATTTAAGTGAAGAACTGCTTTTATTCCTTGTTGATAGTATTAGTTAAACACAAAATTTAATTCCCCCCAAAAAATCCCCCCAAAAAACCGTTAAAAAATTAATAAATAAAAAAATAAAAAATTCTTTAAAAATTTTAAAAAAAAATTTTTTTGGAAATTGAAGGTAAAAGTGTAAAAACCTTTGTAGATACATATAAAAATAAAATAAATTTTATGGGTTTGTTTAAACTTTTGGGGTTACAGTCGTTTCCTTGTTGCAAAAATTCCTTTTAAATTAGTTGTGGTAAAGTTTAGATTGCGTTTAACCAGTTAAAATTTATAAAAAATTTAAAATAAATTGGCTTTGAAATTAAGCAAATTTTTTCCATTTTATTTACACAAAAAAAAATTAGCATAATAAAATTGTCAATTTTTGAATAAATATTTTAACCCTACTAAAGGGAAATAAACGATTTATTGGTTCTATAGTTATTTATTCTATTGGGAAATAATGTTTAGTATGTAAAAATGAAAGTAAATGCGTATTCAAGTAAAGTAAGTACGTTATATAGCTTTTTTTGTTAGAATACGCTAATTTTACTTTTAAATTGTAGGGTTCATTATATAAAATACGAAACATTTTAAAATAAGAAAAAAGGTATAGAGATTACCCAAATTTGTTCTAAATTAAAATTAAATCTTAGGTTCTGGTGATTAATAGAAGTAATTTTGAAGTGGAAAAAATATTTTTTTTATATGGAAAATCATTTAAATTTAAGTAAATATCTTCAAAAACTATTTTGGTTAAATATTTTGGCAAAAGTTCAGATATTAGCTAAATGGTTACTACGTTTAAAAAAAGGTTTAATTTGTAAAAAAAAAGTTTTCCTAACTTGGTTTTAATTTTTCACTTTGCAGCAATTTTTCATAAAGCTTACAAAAGAAACTTTTTGGGTCAAAATTAAAATAAAGGAGTAGTAAAGAAATGGTCTTATTCCAAAAGGGGGAGAGATTGGAAGAGTAAGAGTTAATGTATTTCCCATCGTTTACTTTAATACAAAAATTTTTTTTAACTTTGCAAGATATTTTTGAATGGAGTAAAATTTTTATTTAAAAGTACTAATTTATACCCCATATTTTTTTAAACGTGATCAAATAACGTGAAAATAAAATATTTTGACGGAACGAGCTTTTAAACAATGACTAAAATTACAACTGTTTTTATATTTTTATTAAATATCGTCTGTCCCCTTTAAGGTGACCTATTTTTTTCCAAAGTAGGTAGTCGTTTTTTATGAAATTTTGCATAAAGGGTTTGATATATTTAAATGTGTAGCTTAAAATATTTTATTTTTATCGTAGAAAAAAAAAAACCCCTTAAAAAAACATTTTAAAATTTTTTAATTAAAATATTAGAAACCTAAGTAATAACAACCCCATTTGTTAGTTCCCTTTCCCTTTTATACAAATTCATTGCTATTGACAACTGATTTTCTTTTCATTTTAGTATCATGTTAAAATTAAAATGTAAACGGTTAATTATAATTTAATATTACGTATAAAATA
>NW_025786440.1:0-20135 GCF_021130785.1 Homalodisca vitripennis
GCATTTTGCGGTTTAAACCGTTATAGATACGACAAAAAAAGTACTGGCACCTTTCTTGTTTGGGAAATTTAATTTTGTCTTTCGATTGTGCCCTCAGATCTGATCTACGACCGACCTAATGGTTTAGCCCAAAATGAGCTCGGGAGAAAATCCTGCACGGGTCACTATCTTGAATTGGTTTAGTATAAACATAATAAAAAACACCGACCTCAAAAGGGCAGTAATTTAAGTCGAACAGGGGGTTTTAATATCACCAGGAGACTATCTAGTCAAGGCGAGTAAATTCCCTGGGTGGTGATTAATGTTAAAGGGAGTTAAGACAAGAGGGGTTTAAATTCGTCAGGATATTGTCTGGTCATATGAACAAATACCGCAGGGGGGTTTAACGTTACCAGGGGGATAAGTCTCCAGGGGGGGTTATCCTGTCATACCCAGGATCTTCCCAGGGGGGGGGGGTTTTTAAAAGAGATTTGGTGGACAGGTAAAAATTTTTCGACAAGAGGTCATGGCAGGGAAAATTCCCTGGGGGGGTTTAATGTATACCCAGGGGGGTTAACACATCAGGGGGTTGAATGTACAGGAGGTTATCTCAGGTCAGTACCAGGCTTCCCCGGGGGGGGGTTAATATTACCGGAGGGTTAATGACAACACTTGGGCCTTTTTTAGAGGGTAAGGTGTCTGTGGAACATAATTAAATATTTTTCCTCTGTCCCCTATCTACTATTGACGCATAGCTAACGCTCAGCCCCAACTCCCGACGTCAACTGAACCTTTTCTGTAGATCACAGAGAGTTCCTAAATCCGTTTTAAAAAATTGTTGTTTTGAGTTACGCCCAACCGTTTAGGGGCCGCTATTTCAAGCCCGGGGAATGTAAATTTTTAGGACCGAAAATGTCCTAATATTTTCACTTAAATCGCGTTTTGCGGTCAAACTAAGGGAAATATAGTAAAAAAGTAACTGAACCTTTTTTGTAGGTCATCCTTAACTTTCCCTAATAAAAACGTTAGTCTTATTTTGACCTCCGACCAATGGTTTTCGCCGCTATCGGACCCCAAAAAACAAAAGTTTTTCGCCGTAAAAGTTTACATACAAAATTGTACATAATCACAGTTTCTCGGCCCAAACCCCAATGGAGATAGGGCAGAAAAGATCACTTGACCCTTTTCTGTAGATCGCCGCGCGATATGCTAAATTTGATGGGTCATCCAGATTTGAGCTACGACCAACGGTTCGGCCCAAGCTGATCAGCTGGAAACATTATTTTAACCGAAAAAATCTCTGGAATTTTCATATACTTCGAGCGTTTTTTGTCGCTTAAACCATGGAAAGATACAGCAAAAAATCACGTGGACCATATTTTGTAGTTCAACATATCATTCCTGACCATGGAGTCTTTCATCAGATCCGAGCTGCAGCTTCAAACGGTTCGCCCTGCTATCGTGCTTACAAAAAAAAAAGCTCTGCAAGGTAAAAAATGCTGTTTATTGGGAATTTTTTTGAGGGCTTAAAACTAAAAATTCCCGGTTTTCAGACTGTTCTCACCTAGTTGGTTACACACGGCAAAAGGTACCTGCGGCCAAATTTCAAGTTCTAGCACGTATCTAGAAGATTAGGTTCTTAGAATTTGTATACATCCATCAGTGAGTGAGTTACCCATGATCAACTGCTATATAGTTATTTGACCTCGCCATGCGGCTCGCTGGGGGCTACAGCCCCCAGGCCCCCAAAGTAAACGCTTGCAAATTCGGGGATAAGCGGAATTCGGTGACTGGTAAAGTCCGGACATTAAGTAAATGACCAGGATTTTAAAAATTGAACCTTTTTCATAGTTTTTTTTCCGATTTCGTAAAAACTATTTGACTTTGAGGGCATTTATGCGGTTTTAAATACCGTTTTAGAGATACGACAAAAAAGTGGACTGGGACCTTTCTTGTTGGAAATTTAAATTTTGTCTTTCGATTGTGCCACTCAGATCTGATCTGTTACGACCTATGGTTTAGCCGCCAAGAAATGAAGCCTCGGGAGAAAATGTCTGCACGGTAGTCAGCTATCTTGAATTGTTTAGGTAGTAAACAATAATAAAAAACCTACTCGACCGTCAAGGCAGTATTTTAAGTCGAACAGGGGGTTTAATGATCACCAGGAGACTATCTTAGTCAAGGGCGAGTGAAATTCCCTGGGTGGGTGATTAATGTTAAGGAGGTTAAGACAAGAGGGGGTTTAATTTCGTCAGGATATTGTCTGGTCATATGAACAAATTCCCAGGGGGTTAACGTTTACCGGGGGATAAGTCTCCAGGGGTTATCTGGTCATACCAGGATCTTCCCAGGGGGGGGTTTAAGAGATTTGGTGACTGGTAAAATTCGGACATGAGGTCATGGCAGGAAATTCCCTGGGGGGGTTTAATGTTACCAGGGGGGTTAACACATCAGGGGGTTGAATGTACAGGAGGTTATCAGGTCATACCAGGAAAATCCCCGGGGGGGGGTTAATATTACCGGGGGTTAATGACACACTTGGGCCTTTTTTAGAGGGTATTGTGTCTGTGAACATAATAAATATTCCTCTGTCCCTATCTACTATTGACGCTTAGCTAACGCTCAGCCAACTCCCGAAGTCACTGAACCTTTTCTGTAGATCACGTGATTTCCTAAATCCCGTTTAAAATTTGTTTTTGAGTTACGACCAACCGTTTAGCCGCTATCAAGCCCGGAATGTAAATTTTTAGGCGAAAATGTCCAATATTTTTCACTTAATCGCGTTTTGCGGTCAAACTAAGGGAAATATAGTAAAAAGTCCACTGGGACCTTTTTTTGTAGGTCATCTTATTTCCTAAATAAAACGTTAGTCCTTATTTTTGACCTCCGACCAATGGTTTCGCCGCTAATCGACACCCAAAAAACAAAAGTTTCGCGTAAAAGTTACAAACAAAATTGTACATAATCACGTTTTTCGGCCAAACCAATCGAGATAGGGCAAAAGATTTACTGGACCTTTTCTGTAGATCGCGCAATTTGCTAATTTGATGGGTCAATCAGATTTGAGCTACGACCAAACGGTTTCGGCCGCTATCGGGCTTGAAACCATTATTTTTAATCGAAAAAATCTCTGGAATTTCAAATGTTCGGAGCGTTTTGTCCGCTTAAACCATGGAAGAATAGAGCAAAAAGTCATTAGACCTTTTTTGTAGTTCACTTCATTCCTGACCATGAATTTTCCGTCAGATCCGAGCTAGCTCCAACGGTTCGCCCGCTATCGGGCTTACAAAAAATGCCTGCAGGGGTGAAGAATGCGCGATTTTTTGGGAATTTTTTTTGAGGGGTTGAAAATGAAAAATTCTCACTTTTCGGGATTTTCCTGGTGGTTACACGTGGAAAGCTATCTGTGTACCCAAATTTCAAGTCTCTAACTCATCTGGAAGTAGGTTAGAATTAGTATACGTGAGTGAGTGAGTCAGTCAGTCAGTCAGTTACACATGCGGTTGTATATATATTAGACTCGTCCTTCGGCTCGCTGGGGGCTACGCCCCCAGGCCCCCAAAGTAAACGCTTGCAAATTCGGGGATAAGCGGAATTCGGTGACTGGTTAAGTCCGGACATTAAGTAAATGACAAGGGATTTAAAAATTGACCTTTTTTCATAGATTTTTTTCCGGATTCGTAAAAACTTTTGACTTTGAGGGCATTTTGCGGTTAAACCGTTTAGAGATACGACAAAAAGTGACTGGACCTTTCTTGTTGGAAATTTTAATTTTGTCTTTCGATTGTGCCCTCAGATCTGATCTACGACCTATGGTTTAGCCAGAAATGAGCTCGGGAGAAAAGTCTGCACGGGTCAGCTATCTTGAATTGTTTAGTATAAAACATAATAAAAACCGACCTCAAGGCAGTATTTTAAGTTCGAACAGGGGGTTTAATATCACCAGGAGACTATCTAGTCAAGGCGAGAAATTCCCTGGGTGGGTGATTAATGTTAAGGAGGTTAAGACAAGAGGGGGTTTAATTTCGTCAGGATATTGTCTGGTCCATATGAACAAATTCCCAGGGGGGTTAACGTTTACCGGGGATAAGTCTCCAGGGGGTTTATCTGGTCATACCAGGAATCTTCCCAGGGGGGGGGGTTAAGAGATTTGGTGACTGGTAAAATTCGGACATGAGGTCCATGGCAGGAAATTCCCTGGGGGGGTTTAATGTTACCAGGGGGGTTAACACATCAGGGGGTTGAATGTACAGGGAGGTTATCAGGTCATACCCAGGGAAATCCCCGGGGGGGGGGTTAATATTACCGGGGTTTAATGAACACACTTGGGCCTTTTTTAGAGGGTATTGTGTCTGTGAACATAATAAATATTCCCTCTGTCCCCTAAATCTACTATTGACGCTTAGCTAACGCTCAGCCAACTCCCGAAGTCCACTGAACCTTTCTGTAGATCACGTGATTTCCTAAATCCCGTTTTAAAATTTGTTTTGAGTTACGACCAACCGTTTAGCCGCTATCAAGCCCGGAATGTAAATTTTTAGGCGAAAATGTCCAATATTTTCACTTAATCGCGTTTTGCGGTCAAACTAAGGGAAATATAGTAAAAAGTCACTGGACCTTTTTTGTAGGTCATCTTTATTTTCCTAAATAAAACGTTAGTCTTATTATTTGACCTCCGACCAATGGTTTACGTCGCCGCTATCGGACCCCAAAAAACAAAAGTTGTCTGCGTAAAGTTACAACAAAAATTTGTACATAATCACGTTTTTTTTTTCGCCAAACCAATCGAGATAGGGCAAAAGAATACTGGACCTTTTCTGTAGATCGCGCAATTTGCTAATTTGATGGGTCAATCAGATTTGAGCTACGACCAAAACGGATCGTTCGGCCGGCTATCGGGCTTGAAACATTTATTTTTAATCGAAAAAATCTCTGTGAAATTTTCATTCAAATGTTTCGAGCGATTTGTCGCTTAACCATGGAAGAATAGAGACAAAATAAAGTCATTAGACCTTTTTTGTAGTTCACTTCATCTCCTGACCATGAATTTTCCGTCAGATCCGAGCTAGCTCCAACGGTTCGCCCGCTATCGGGACTTACAAAAAATGATGCCTGCGAGGGGTAAGAATCGCGTGAAGAATGCGCTGATTTTGTTGGGGAAATTTTTTGAGGGGTTGAAAATGAAAAATTCTCACTTTTTCAACTTTTTCGGTTTCGTTCGTCGGGATTTTCCTGGTGGTTACACGTGGAAGGAAAGATCTATCTTGTGATACCAAAATTTACAAGTCCTCCTAACTCATTCTGGAAGTAGGGTTAGTATTAGTATACGTGAAGTGAGTGAGTCAGTCAGTCAGGTCAGTTAACACATGCGGGTTGTATATATATTAGATTTAAATTTTTAAAGTTATAAATTTTAAAATGCAATAACAAAATTTTTTGCATATACAAGGCCTTCAAGTGGATCCTATTACAACGGACCACATGGTGTAACGCAACGAAAAAGGGATATAAATATTATAAAATCTAATTCCATAATTAAATTCTAGAATTGGATTAAATTAGTATGCGGAATATTTTAAGTTACTCATTATTTAAACACTTGAATATACTTAACAAATATATTAAATTTCAATACGAGCCAACCAAAACCCAAATAATGCTAAATGTAAAAATTGAAATTATTAAAAAGAAACGTGAAGAATATTAAAGATTCCAAAGTGGGATTCTTGAGGAACTCCGTTTAAAATTGTTTAAATCAATTGCCTGAAGCCAATCCTTGTTTTGTGCATTTATTTTTAATTTAAGCAAGGGAAATCAATAATTCTTCTGTTATGTGCCCATTTACAGTGTTGTAACATTTTTTTATTTTGTCCGTTAACAAGTTAATTCAATTTAAAATTCCTTGATCGCAAAAAACAGTAATACGATAATTCCACTATCAGATTAGTTCAACCGAAGCATGTCCCATCACTTTTTCGGGTAAACAGATTATTTCATCTGTCATTCCCTTCAAGTGTTCCCTTGTTTTGATGGACTTAGTCCATTTATGAGTTAAATTATTGTTATAAGTGCACCTCAGGTTTGTTATAAACCAATCTATCAAGTAATTCTGTTTCCTTAATTAGCTTGTCTTTTAAAAATAACATAGCTGAACAAGAACGATATGTTTTACAAATTTCTTATACAGTATACATAATAAGTATTTCGATTTTTATTAGTGATTCTATACAACATCAAAGCACTCAGTCACTCTTCATGAAGTCATTATTGTTTAGAGTTATTTACATAAAAATAATTATAACTTTTTTTCTGAATTTCATTCTTTAAACGATGTTTATGTAAGATAATTGTATTCTTCTTTGTTAAGTGATTAAAACTGAGAAATTATTCAGTGTTGTTTTATCAAAAATAGAACACGTAACTGAGTTTTCAATAGGGGCAAACTTGAATAAGCGAGGAAAACGTTTGCAGCCCATAAGTTATATGGCACGTAAGTAAAAGCAGAAACGGGGTTGTCAAGAGCACTAGACTTGTCCGCTACTTTCTGCACCTCCTAATTAGCGGGAGATCAGGGTCAGAACTGCGGTGAAAGTTTTCAAGTTGAATCCATCGGGTAACTTATTTGAATGCTGTTCAAATTCTAAGAGCACGCAGGATCGTGAACGGATTTTGAATGGACATGCGTTTTGGATGTGATAAAGTTTTAACTTTAATTTTGACTGTAGGTTACAATCATATCGTGAGTTAAGATTCGTTTTATATTATTTTCTACAGATCAGCATTTAAGGTTTTAACGTGTAACTTTGACATTTCTGAATTAATTGCCATACTGTAATTATTTAAGTTTTTGTGAGCGTGTATTATTATACTTTAAGGTTTTTTGATAGATGAAAAAGACTTAGTTTCTATCCTAAAAAAAGTGTTTTGTTTTTGTTATATATTTAAAGAAAAAATGGTCAAAACATTATTTAACCTTTTAAATCATCCATCAAAATATTCAATTATTTACTACTCGGCACGATAAAAACTCCATAGAGTACATTAAACTTTCGTCAACTGCCTATTATGTGTGAAAACACAATGCATTCTCTTTCAAGTTTCCTTATTGCTGGTTCCAGCCAGTGATATATATATATATATATTATATATATATATATATATATATAAAGTATTATGTAATCTATGAATGTAATTTACCGGCTAATTAATCACTAGACGTGTAATTATTACCTTATTACATAACTGTGCAAATTCATAAGTCACGTATAAACCACTATTATAACCACTAATCCTGTAATATTAACTTATCACATAACTCTGTGTAACACCGTCAGTCATGTAAGAATCACTATTACACCACTAGTCCTGTAATATTGTTACTTTACCTCGTATGATAACTGTGTAACACATCAATATTGCAGGTTCCTTATAACATTAGTAGTATGGTGACTGAAACCATTAAAATCAATAATATATAATAATTGGAATTGAATCCACGCTATCTCTAACTCAGATACAGTCCGAAGACTGTATACCTTTAGTTACATTATTTATAATCTGACATGATTGCTCTGGGCAGCAATTAAAATTAAAGTTATAAAAACACTAGCTATATACATCTTTCCGACAAAATGTTTGGTGATGGGCTAATTACCTATCATTAAGATTTCAGAACACCGAATTAAAAAAACTACATTTTGCTACAACGTGAAACTTAATTAAATACAGTAAATAGAATGAGTTTTCTATACATTTTTTTAATTTCGTGCACTATTTAGAACTTATAAATGTGGTAAGAGCAAGACTCCTCAACTGACAAATAAGGCTAGATAGGTATCGACCGAAGGTTGAAACAGCTTTTTCTTTTATTTATCCCATTCTTTAATGAACGTGGATGAGAATAAATTTGATTTAAATAATAAAACATTGCTACTTATTAGAACAGAATATATATATATATATATATATATATATATATATATATATATATATTATGAGTGTTTTTAAACAAAATTGCCCAAATAATAAAAACATTGAATATAATATAAATGACAGTCCAATGTCGAGAGGTAAATATTTTATAGTAATTGTTTATCTCATTTTCGTTGCCTAGAACAAAACAAGCTTAACTAAAAATACAAAAATAATAAAAATACTAACTTGGTAATGCAGTTGAATTTATTCGAAATTGTATCTGTTAAGAAAATATATGTAGTAAAAATACGTATAAGAGATGGAAATCTTCTATAAATATCTTTACTAATTTAGTTGTTAATTGGTAGTTACGGTTCCTTTCCTCTTTTAGCTGAACGAAGACCAAGATTCTACATCATAATGATAAACCTAGTTGGAACTGGGTGATTATATCCACAACTGGAAAATCCATTGAACTAAAAAATATTTGCTAGGAAGATGAAAATGAATGTACTGTGATGTTTATACTCTTTATCTCTTTGCTTCAAAAATAAATAAGGAAATTAATCCAATATGTGTTACGGATATAAATATAACATTGAAAGATTCCGATTTTCCAATTGGCTTTTAGCAACCAAAACACAAACGTATTACATAAAATTGATATATTTCATGACATCATATCTAAAAGAAGTCACCAGAGAAAATATTCATGTGACAAGATCACAATCCTGGTTGACAGGAGATATCACAAACCCACAGGTGGACTCACCATTTTATGATGTCACTCATGGTCTGTGACAGACGTGATGTCATGTCACTGTCACTCAAACAACGAAAAAACTATCTCTTTAATTGTTTAACGTTCATTTGCCACTAGTTGGTGTTATAAACAATTTTTCCTTACCATACTGTATAAATTTGGAATATAACTACTTATCGTACTCGAATACAAAACTAAACATCTATAAGGACAAAAAATAAATATTGCCTGTCTCATGATAAGAATTTAAACTCAGAATATTAAATGGTAGAGACTACGCCCACATATCGTGTCTTTGCTGGGATTGCATTGGTCAAAATTATAAACCTGTCTAGAATGACCTTTCCTCGGGGAACATATACCAAAAATAGAAATGTTTACATTCTCCCTTCGGCGGAGAAAAGAAAAGTAATAATTATGTCAGTCTACTCAGTGATACGGGGGGGGGGACTGTCCAATGAACGCTTCAGCCTAATTTCTATGATTGGTCATGCATAATCATAGAACTCATTATTTTTGTGGGTCCTTTTCTAGAAATTAGAGTTTCATGCAAAACTTTAAAGCTGACAGAAAATTAATCTATTCTCAATCATTTTTCTGAATCACCACTATCCTACATTTTTACCACCGAATTAGGTTTTACTTAAGCAGTGATTTAAATAATAACAGTTATCCAGTGAAGATAAGGAGGGTACCAAAAAAAGAGTATAATGAAATAAAAACTTTGTCACCTCAGACTTTTTATTATTGCCATTTTTCACTCTAATTATTTTATCTTATTATTAATCTTAAAATGTTTTAATAACGCTGAAATTTTAAAGTCACATATGATTATGTAACTCAGCTTAGTTACAAAATGTATTTATTGTTCGATACCTGTTTATCATAGCCATCTTGGTACCTATAAGATCAATGTAATGCATATTAGCTAGCACTCAGTCCACATCTTCAGAGGAGTTGTCATACAACCATTATCGAACTTTATTGCCTGTATATAAATGAAGCTTTATACAAAATTTCCAGTCCTATAGGATAGTTCGTTTTCGAAATACTATTATCGCGGGTCAGACATATAGAAAGATAAAGATAAATTAAACTTTACCAGGGCCCCATGAATAGGTCTTCCCTAACGCATCAGCCAATTAGAGATTATAAGTTCTTTTAAAGAAAAAACTCTCAGCTATATGTCTGAATGGTAAACTCATTTTTTAAAATTGATACTAATATTTAACTATATGGCTGGCAGCAAACTTTAATTTACGTTTGAGAAGCTTTACGAATATCTCAGAATCAAGTGTAAAAAATACCATAAGCAATGGCTCATAATATTTAATTTAATGTTAATTAAATAGGATTATTTTTATTAGTATCCATACATTTCCTAAATATCGGATAAAAGTTTCTAATTGATGAACAAAAACCATGCTAAAACTTTAGATATATTTATTGTTATTTTCATAAAATTTTGTCATTATGTAAATAATTTACAAGTCAATACCTGTTTAATAAAAAGTGTTTATTAAAGAGTTTACAGAATGGAATGTCAGTAACATAAAGGTAATGTCAGACATTAAAATTAAAAAAAGCATAAATTTAAGCCTAATGAAAGTTTGAATAAACCTGTAAATTCTAATTTTCCAGCAAGTACTTTAATTTAAATAGTTGACTTTTTTCAACTGTAACTTGAGTGATACATAACATCTGGTTGTGTAATTGGTTTATCCAAAACAAATTATGAGACTGAAATTAATTAACAGGAACGCCTTACAAACATAGTGAAGGCGAAAGACTGTCTGAATTGTTCCAAGCACCCTTTGAAGCTCCCGTACTTTGGGGCCCTCAGCAGTAGGACCCTCATTAGACGCTACTGCGGCTGAGCAATGGCTCAGTAGCAGCTGAGGTAGCCTCAGCAGCTAACTGCTGATATAAGACACACGTGTTGATGGATTTCATTCACCCCTTATACATCGAATCCCTATCCATCACATTAACGGCTTCAGTAGATAATCTACAAATGTATAAATTTTAAGCTTTTATGTTTCACTGAAGTCACTGTGACTCATTTGTTTCTATAATAGTTAAGACAGATAAGAGCCGTATGACCTTCGTTTTTTGTGTTAATGTAGAGGAATTTATATAAATAAGATTCAGCTATAAATACACGTTTATCTAATTTTATATCTTGTGGTTGGTATTCTTGTACACTTTTAGTCGTCGTGCCAATACGGAAAATAAACTAAAAGTAACTTACTTTTAAACACTGTATATTAAAAATCATTTGATTAATACTTAACAACTACACGCTGAAAAGAAGAGGAGAAATATTAAAAGTATAATAACCAATGGATGCACAGCTATTCATCAACTGCTATTACCGTGTTGTTAATCAAAATCCATAAACGTTGGATTAATAAAAACCGCAATGAGATAATGTGAATGCTACTATTTAAACATACGGTAAACATAGCAGAATTATTTCAGAGTATTTAAAAAACAAAAAGAATCTGAAAGTAATCCTTGAATATACTCGTAAATAGAGCTTGACCATGTTAAATTAAGTGGTTTAAAATTTTACTTTTACCAACATTATACAACAAATCTCTTTTGAAACTGAAGTTTTTTTTTTTTTTGAAAAATTATAGTAGTTTAGGTCAAATAATATTGTTTTTTTTAAGGTCAAAGGACATTAAGTTTTAATAAAGGCTTTTTTAAGACTGAAATAAAAATTTTCAGAATAACTATAAGGTGTATCTTATAAGCCACACACGCAACAAGCATGCAGATCGGTCCAAAAATTTGATATAACAACAATTCCAGTCCTTCTTTCTTAAAAAAAAGATTGAGTTCTCAAAAACGGAAAATTTTCACACCTTTCATTCCATTGTCAACATCACACATACCACAAAATTTCCCCTTTATATTATAAAATATTAATTTAATGATAACAACCGATAATTAGAATTAATATAATAATATTCAAAATCACCAACTGGTAGCACCTCACAATGGACTCTCCTTCCTCTGCAGGCAGCGGTCTTCTGTTCTGGGAGTTAAAATAAAAAGATTTTCCTAAAATTAGATATCAAGAGATGGTACAGCCCCATTAGCTAGCATAAGTTTTTGAATAATTAATTAGTTACTCTATATTCTTTCTTATTCTACATAGTAGTTTAACATGGGTCCATATATCGTATTTTATTTAAATTTCCTTGTAATTATTATTTCAGGTGAGTTATGGGGTCCAAGTATTACTTTTCCAGTTTGGTGAGTTAGCGTAAAGCATTCTATTTTAAGTGGTTTCAAACGTCACTTTCTTTTCATTAAGAATAACTCAAAAAAACTAAATTTAGAATATTCAATCAACAAACTGAAGGGAAAAAAACAAAGCATATAGATTAAATAAGTATGTCTTTATATTTTTGAATTATTATTTATAATTGTATTAACTTATCGGGGCTAAATGCATGTACGATGAATGGATGAAATTAAATGAACATTGGTGGAATATAAATGAATTCTATTCTATTATCAAGAAGATGGGAACATAATTAAAAAATTTAATGTGCGGACCAAACAAGTAAGTGCTTTTAATACTAATTAAGTAATATTCTTAGATTTATTTAAAAAAACTTGGAAAAAGAAATTATTAGGAGCCGGCTATGAACTAAATAAAAAAACAGTTACTTACATTAACTTTTATTACGTTTTCTTATAATTTAAATGAAAATCGATCGGTTGGAAAGTATCGATCGTAATCCGTCTTCTTTGTCATTTTAAAAAAAACCACTGCAGTGTAATTTTTAAATCAATAAATAAAACTCCCCCCCAAACCTGAAAAAGAAAAAAAAAAAAAAACTAGAAAATAATATTTATTTGGATACGATTAGTTTTAATTGAACAAAATAAACAATCAACATAATTTGCCTTGCACCATATATACGCAGCAAATTTTCAAGAAGAGTTATATAAAGCGTAAAAATAATCAATATTAGTTATTCAAATTAGCTTTCCAGGTCCCACACGTAATATAAATAGATAATGTAGATGTTAATATTACTTTATCTAAAGTTACTTTATCACCTTTGGTCGCTTATCCGTTTCATTCTGCGCAATTAAATCGAGGTTTGAAAATATTAAATTATGTAACAGAAAAGATCAATTTATAAAATTTACAATACACAGTTTAACAACAAAATACACCAAAAACGTCATAACAAAATATGATTTTTTATTAGAAATAATGACTACGAATTTCACAAGTACCACTTATTTTAACAATATTTAAAAATGTCACAGTAGGAACCACTCGCTGAATACTGTAATCAAAGTTTTTCTAACATATATACTAAAAAATAATTATTACTAGAATTTTCACGTCCCAAATATACCTTAATTTAAAAACTAAAATTTTAAAAAATCAATCATCTCCTCTACTCTCCATATTTTTATTTAAGTTATCGTAATAGTCTAGGAGGCAGGACAATCCAATTTGTAATGTTCAAGCACACACAACACCCTGTGAGATGTTTCTTAGGAAAGAAAATGATCGTCCAGACACACTCGTTTTGGGTTTAAAAGGTTTTACAATAATAAAAATGATGATTTTTCATTTTGACAAACTTAAAATCGAACAGTCCGGACAAGAATAAAATACATGGTCTTTACCTACGTCATGTTAACTAGATAAATAGACTGGAGAGTTAGTCCCGTCAACTTTCCGCGGTTTTGTATAGAGTTAGCAGGACGTTGATTTAATATTTAGTTAACGTGTCGGACAGTATAACATAATGGTCTTAACCTACGTCAGTTAACTAGGTATAATAGACTGGAAAGTGAGTCGCAATCTATCACGGTTTGTAATAGAGTTAGCAGACGTTGATTTTAAATATTTAATTACGTGTCGGACAGATAAAATAATGGTCTTAGCCTTACCTAACGTCAGTTAACTAGATAAATAGACTGGAAAGTTGAGTTCGCAACTTCCGCGGGTTTTGTATAGTAGTTAGCAGACGATTGATTTAATATTTAATTACAGTGTCGGACAGATAAATGAATGGGTCTTACCTACGTCAGTTAACTAGATAAATAGACTGGAAGTTAGTCGGCAACTTCCCGCGGGTTTGTATAGAGTTATGCAGACTTTGATTTAATATTTAGTTACGTGTCGGACAGATTAAATAATGGTCTTAACCTACGTCAGGTTATACTAGATAAATTAGACTGGAAGTGAGTCGCAACTATCACGGTTTGTATAGAGTGGTAGCAGAGCGGGTTGGAATTTAATATTTGTGAATTACGATGTCGGGAGCAGATGATATTAGAATGGGTCCGTTGAAGGGGGGTGGACCTACGTACCAGTTTAAACTGTATGTAAATTGAACGGGGGAAGTTTAGGGTCGAGCAAACTTCCGGGGCGGTTTTGCTATAGGAGTTAGCAGACGATTTTAAGTATTTACTTGATGTGTCGGACAGATAAATAATAGTCTTAGGAACTATCGTCAGTTACTAGATTAGTAGACTGGTAGGGGGGATTGGGGTATGAGTCGCAAACTTCGACCGCGGTTTTGTATAGAGTTAGCAGTACTTTGATTTAATATTTTAGTTACGTTGTCGGACAGATAAATAATGGTTCTTACCTACGTCCAGTTAACTAGATTAAATAGCACTGGAAGTTGAGTCGCAACTATCACAGGTTTGTGATAGAGTTAGCAAGACGTTGATTTAATATTTGAATTACGTGGTCGGACAGATAAATAATGGTCTTAACCTACGTCAGTTTAACCCACAGATAAATAGACTGGGAAAGTTAGTCGCAACTTCCGCGGTTTGTATTAGAGTTAAGCATGACGTGTGATTTAATAATTTAATTACGATGTCGGACAGATAAAATAATGGGTGCTTACCTACGGTCAGTTAACTAGATAAATAGACGATGGTATGGAAGTTTAGTCGCAACATTCCTGCGGTTTGTATAGAGTTAGCAAGACGTTGATTTTAATATTTACTTACGGTGTCGGACGGTTGATTTTGTCAAGCTATGAAAAGCAAAGGAAAAATATACGAGAGAAAAATTATTATATTAAGTATTTCTTATATTTTTTATTATTATTTATAAAATTGTATTAACTTTATGCGATGGGGCTAAATGCATTGTACGATGAGATGGGAATGAATAAATTAATTCTATTCTAGTTACCAAGAAGTTAGGGAAACATAAGTAATTAATGGTGCGGGACTAAAAAATAAGTGCTTTTACTAATTACGTAATATGCTTAGATTTATTTAAACCTTATATTATTTATAATTATTAATATATTATATTATATATATATATATATATATATATATATATATTATATATATTAACCTCCACCAAAAAAACTAGCACGGCTGACAACTTGGAAAATTTTTTTTAAATTTTATAGGAGCAATTCTCGCTATCTATTTAAACAAAAAAAACTATATGTTGTCTCTATACAATACAAATTGACCTCCTCGTCTCCTATACTTTCATCCACATTATCATTCCACAATTTTTACCTCATATTAGCATTTATTATTTAGTAAAACTGTGTACTCGAAGGAATAAAAAGTTTTAAAACTTACCTATTCTTACTTGGCAAATTACTTATCCTTCAGGATTTAAATGCTATAATCAGGTCAAGATAAAATATTATCCAACAACAAATGATATGCCATTTAGAATTAACGCAAAACCTTTAATACAATTAGTATTTTGTAAAAGGAGGGGTGATGAAATAACCAAGAATGTTAAATGCCTAATTCGCCACGAATTTTCCTTTACCACTTAAAGTTGACACAATGAACAAAACTGTTTCCCTTTTTTAAATGGCAAAACGAGACCTTGACGCCAGAGTTAATTGGAGTGGGAAATGAGAGTTTTTAAACCAAGACTGTTGCGACTCAAAAGCCAATCCGTCCTAAATTGTAAGACTTGGTTCTTAATGTTGCCCGTTTACAACGCCCCACAAGCAATTCCAACAAACCTATGCTTCTTTAATAGCAACTCATTCCACTTCTAGAGAAAAGTGTGTAGTTTTTCTCAGGGGAATAATATAACAAGGCATATTTCTGATATTATTGATATTTATTTTTATTTTATTTTTTATCTAAACGAAATTACATTGCCAATTTTTACCAAGAATAATAAACAGTACTACCATAGTATAAGTTTAACCATGGGGAATAATGTACTTACGTTCAATTCATTTCTATTTTATTTCAATTTCTGTTGACAAATTGTATAAATCAAATCTGAAACATATTTGCATATGTTTCTTAAACTAATTAACATGTCAGATGGAAGGTCCTAGATATAATACGGTAGCACTATATCTACGCGTGTTTCTGTTTATAAATATTTCGTTTTGAACTTCGAGGCCTACGAGACCATTACGTAGAGTTCATTTTTATTATAGAATCAAATGTTTTTTTTTTTTTATATGAACTGCCTATATATCAGTAGTGACCAATATATAAAATCATTTAACTGTTTTAAATAGCTGATATTCATACGTATACCATGACAAAATTAATGACTCATTTCACAAAATACATGTCTAAACAAAAAATGGTTTTTAATAAACCCAAATTTTTGGATCGAGGATGAAAATGTGGTTATAATATCGAGATAATTGTATAATTAACATATACTTAAGGAAATAATAAATTCATCCCTATACAAAGGAACCACCAGAGCAGTGCAGTTGGCGGCGGACCAATAGAAATAGTGACTGGCGCCCTGCGCGGAACTGTTGCCACACAACTGCCGCTGCCCCGGCCCCCCCCCCTGCACGGCTGGCGCATTGTGGGCTGATAAAACCGCCTGCGCTGTCACAACTAACACATGACACTGAACATTTAAAAGCTTATCAGTATAATTGAAAAACAATATTTAAAAATGCGTTGGAACAGTTTGCTATATTAATAAATTTAAAGAATTACTTGTATAGTTTTATTAAAAAGGCATGATTGACTTAAATAATCAGTTCTTACCTTTTGCACTTGTAAATATTATTTATTCGCCTCTCAGGCGGCAACATCGTAGCCAAAACCTCCGGAGTCTTCTTCATTTTCACTTTTTCTGCCTTCCCCACTGCTGACTCGTGTCAGAATTGTCTGCTATGAGTTTATAATTATTTTTATCTACACAACACTTTGTTCCAAGCTTGTTACACACTCAAAGCTCGTACAATCTAGGCCTGTTATTTTTGATTTTCGACTTCCTGGTCTTTGTTTTCCCTGGCGTTGAAAAACTTAATTTCTGATGATGAAGGTCCATCTTCTTTTCGTCGGCCAGCTTCAGCTTCTTTACCTTATTTTGTTAATACGGTTCTTTCACTTACACCACAGAGCCTCCAGCACACAGTTTACCACTTTGCTTAAAGTTATAGGAGTTTCTCGGAAATTTGTCAAACGACAGTTTTTTGAAAAAAGTTGTATAACGTTGTAAATAATACGTCGTTCTCCACTACGTAGGGTTTTTTTCCGCTACCCCCACTCTTCACTCCCGGATGGCTGTGCACCTTGAAACTCAAACATCATCACACTCCATTTTGTCCAAATAAGTGAAATCACAAGTAACAAGTATATTACTATATAAAAAAAAAAAAAAATAACAAAATTTTTTACTTGTGCTGTAATGACTTTTTCCAACTATGACCAGTTTAAATATTTTAAATCACCCACTTGTAATAAAAAGAAATTTACATAACAACAGATTCAAAGGACTATTAATAGCCAGGTAGGAAAAATGCATTTCAAAATGGTTTATAAATTTATGTGATGAACACGAAGTGCGTAAACAAAACCGTTGCGGCCAAACAATTCCCATCGTTTTATGATACTTGAATGAATATTTATGGAAAAGAATTCATATATTTCAAATGTATTTGATTAACTTTACCCTTACCAAATTGAAAAAATGCCAATTTAGACATAACATAATTATAGCTATGCACACATGTCAATGCCTTTATTATATATCAATGGATAATGGGCATTATCTAACTGTTAAATACGGAAAATTAACGTTTTTTTTTGCGGTATTTTTATCTTCGTATATGAGTAATATAATACAATAAATTTATTTCAATCCATTTAACTCAAACATGGAAATGAAGCTACAGAGATGTACTTTTTTTTAAAATGACCGTAAAATTACATTTTGTAAATACGTAGTTTAAATTAATTCAAGACAGCTCCTAACATTTCTTTCGAGAGCGTTAACGGTTAAGTATTTTTAAGAATGCTGGACTCGGGCGCGGGCCGCTTGTGGTTACAGCGGGGAACAAGTTTGGTCAACGTGTACGGTACTCAGCTCATCGGTTGGCCGCTTCCAAAGGTTTACGGGCAAAATAGGCTCCTCCCTCAACTGCACCTCTCACCTTGTGGTTTTTCCGTATTAAATAATTGAGCGTCCCTTTTTTGTTAAAACTTCTTGATTTCGAAGTTACTGTTACGGTTTGCCATAACATCATAACTTCATGTTACTCTTACCGTCATATTTTTGTAAGTTTGACTCTTGTAACTATGATGTCTTAGTGACAGTCAGTTTATGATCTCCAAAATCCACTCCTTGTCACTACTGTTCTCAAAATAGGGTGGATGGTACACTTTAAAAAAAGTTCGACCTGCGCCCCGGGGGGTTAAAAATTTGGGGGGGGTTTTTTGTATGTTTTATTAAAATATTCCTTCTAGTATCCATCAATTATAAACCTTAATCAAACTGTTAAATATTAAAATTTAAAGGAATAATATTTAATGTATTAAATGGAAAATTCTATTTCAAAATGTGTGTTATGTCTTTCTATTCTATCTTCCAGTTGCTTGTAAAAATTACAAAATGTAGAGCAATCCGTCAGAAATTATTTGCTTATACATTTAGTTTATCGTTTCCGCTTTAAAATACTAGTAAAAATATTCAATCTATTTTTCTCATACCAACTTTTATTCCTAGCCAATAACACAGTGCCGACTGTCAGTCTAAACCGTTTTGTGCTGTTCATGCAGTCGTTATGCGATAAGCTTTTTCCGCACTTATAAACATTTCCTGTGTACTAAAAAGCGTTTTCAAACGAGTTTTTTATACGTCTTGGTCGTTGGTGCAATTCTGTATTGAATTGGCAACTTGATAAAACGAGCCCCGTCTATGAGAGGTACGTGCTCGTGAACCCCCGTCCTGCATCTCCCAGTTCGGTAATGAGTCTCTAACTCTTTTCCTACATATCTATGTACGTCTCGGCCACTTTCTCCAGGGGCGCATTTGAGGACATATAAAGTGAATGTATATCTCCAAAATATACAGAACTAGGCAGATCGTCAACAGTTTTAAGGCTTTCTTTGCAAATATTCTATGAACTTCGGCGTTACGTAATTATCCGAATCGCTAGCTTTTGCATTTTAAAAACCTCCTCCTTGAAAAAAAAGTGAGATTATAATACTCGCTTGATGAGATGAATTATTCTACACTGATAATCTTTAGACAAACTTGTCCAAGTGTTCACGTTAGGATTTCAGCATGGGAAAGATCATTTAAGTTATGTAGAACCAGTCCATAACGGCTTTTTTCTAATATGAATGAAACGGACTTTTTTGGCTTATCAGCTCATGCCAGTAGAGACCTCTAATTTTAAAGTTGAGAGTATATAAATCAATTACTCTGTTCTTCAACTTTCTATTGAAGGTATTTTAGAACCTATTTTCTAAAGTATAATACATGATCCAAAATTTTCGATACCAGGCATTTTTTTTCATGTCGACATCTTACTATTCGTTTACAATAGTAAATATTTTTTTTCAATATTACATAAGCGTAAAATAAATGAACATAGGTGCAATTACTCAGACGAGTTAATGGAAAACAGCGGAGGGTGCTAGAATATTTAACGCCTTGAAAATAAATTTAACATCCGCACCTATAATTCACGGGAATTTGTAGAATTAAGAAAATACTCTAACAAGAACATACTAGAGTCTGGAAACGATCTTTAATTCGGGCACAGCCGATCTCCGTTTGAGTCTTTCTAGTGTGAATAAATATATATTATATATATTTACTCAACACAAGATACAAACCACCAGGTGACTTCTCGTTCATTAACGGTTTGTTGCAGTTCATTGCCATTACGCAAACCTACAATTGGATAACATATAATGTCCTTCCAGGAAAAAATGTAGGTCACACTTTTTTATTGACTGTTTAAACTTCAAGGGGGAATTTTTTTAACGGTTACATATACTGAATGGATTTTGTTTCCTTTAGTTGTTTTAAAAGCATTGCAATATCTCTAATATTCCTCTCATTTATAAGCATTACAAACTTTGAACTCTTGAAATTTATCGGATGGCAGAAACTTATTTTATTCTATTCTATAAGCTTGCATAAGTATATTTTTTTAAGAAACAAATCTGTTTTATAAACATATTTATCGTAATGAAATTCATCCTAAATTCAAAA
>NW_025786441.1:0-17902 GCF_021130785.1 Homalodisca vitripennis
GGGAACACCAATGTCTGAATCATTAGTTTTCTTTACATGTACTGATGGATTAAAACTAAGTCTTTTAAATGGTATAAACATTGATAAACTTTCTTAACTATACTATCCACCTGCTCGGCCCAAGATAAAGTGTTTGACATATTAAGACCTAAATTTACAAAACTATTTTCATATTTCAGTACTGTTCCTTCAATCACGATCGGTAAACATTTTCATAATCTATATTTGCTAAGGTTCGGGAGGTTCCCAATATCATAGACTTACATTTTAAAGCATTCAAATTTAACCCATGACTTTTACACCAGCTACAAATATTACATAAATCGGCGTTCATTGCATCAACAGCTTCATTTACCTTATTTATATTACAACTTATGTACAGCTGCATATCATCAGCATAACACATAAATTTGCTAAACATAATAATTTCATATATTCTATTTATATAAAGTGAGAAAAGTAAGGCAGACAATGTTGATCCCTGGGGAACTCCTACAGGATTAATCTTCCAATTGGATAACATTCCAACCACTAGTTTTTTACTCGTTGATTTCTATTCAATAGATATGATCTGAACCATTGAACTACATTGTCACTAATATTATAAGACTCCAAAACTGCTAATAACAACTCATGATTTTACACAGTCGTAAGCACGACTGAAATCTAGAAGTGTAAGACTACTATTTCCCTTTTATCCATTGACAAACCTTATATCGTCCGTAATCCTAATCAGAGCCGTCTGAGTACTATACATTGGTCTATATCCAGATTGGTATTTACATAAATATTTACACTCATTAACATATATAGATAATTGTTGATACACCAACTTATCCATTATTTTACCCAAAACACACAATATATTAATAGGTCTAAAAATCTTAGTTTCTATAGGACTCTTAACTTTAGGTAACGGAAGAATTAATGCATTTTTCCATTGACTTGGATAGCTACTATATAACAAAGAAAAATTAAAAACGTGTAACAACACATCTCGTATTTCATGAAAAATCAATCTAATAAACTTTATATGTATATCGTCATACCCACAGCGGTTAGATGATATATCCATAATTGCTTTGTAAACAGCTTCAACAGTATTTGCGTGAAGTTAAAATTATTTGCTTCCAAACATCTCTTATTTTTATAATATTCAATCAAATCCCTGTCTATTTCATTATTTATGCCACATAAATAATCATTGAGACAATCCAACTGAACAACCGGATCACCTAGCTGTTTCGATTGTTTACCTGCTCCCTGATCTCTAATGAGTTTCCACATATCTCGACTTGATCTCTCCTCACTTAAATAATTTTTTAAATATTTATTCCTCTCGTCCCTAATAATTCTCTTAACTCTATTTCTCATTAACCTATATTCTTCCCATATTTCTCTATCTTTGGATCTAACGTAACATTTATACAACTTATCTCTATTTACAATTAATTTTTTGATATCTTCATTGACCCACCGGACATACATTTCTTTTATTACTTACATTTCTTAGATGAATATATTTGTTATACAGACTTGACAATGTCTCTGACAGAACTTTACCTTATCATCAATAGTATTACAGGTTATACAAATTATCCCATAACAACCCAACACACTCCTGTTTAAGTTCATCAATCTGGACTATTCTTAAAATCTCTGACTACACTTATATTTTTATTTACATACAATTTAGTTTTTAATTTATCTCTGTATAAATGAAAATCATGATAAGAAAGCCCAGATATAGAAATCTGCCCATAATCGTTCACTCTATTCTCAAATCGTTTGTAAACATGATATCTAGCCAAGTTTCAGATTCTGGTCTGTGGTATGTTGGGTTTAATGGTAATATAGACATATTCAAATTTTTAAACAGTATCCAATAAATACGTTTTTTCGAAAAAACACACGATCATACCTAAATTTATGTTAAAGTCTCCTATTACTAAGACATATTTATACACTGGAAGAAATTGGCTAAAACATCGAAAAAATCTGAAATATACCCTAGTTTAGGAGGTCGATATACTGCACACAATAATAACTTCCAATTACAATGCGATAGTTCTATGATTAAGAATTCAGGTTTCATACAATGCACAGCCTGTGAAGATGCTATCACCCTATAACTGAAACACTTCCTCAAATAGACGGCTAAACCCCCACCCTCCTTCCCCTCCCTATCATGGCGTATCAATTCATAGTTATCCACAAGATATAGAGTAAAACGCCTCGTTAATAGGCTTTTAAAATGTTTCAGATAACACAAGAGAGAGAGAGAGAGAGAGAGAGAGAGAGAGAGAGAGAGAGAGAGAGAGAGAGAGAGAGAAGAGAGAGAGAGAGAGAGAGAGAGAGAGAGAGAGAGAGAGAGAGAGAGAGAGAGATACTTTGTACTTTCTTTATTTATCCTGCCATGGTTTAGACCAATGGTCCACTCCACCACCATGACAGGCAACACATATTCATATGTAATACAATGTTTGAGCAGTAGCCCTGTTTTATCAAATTACATTTTTTTATATCTATTTTTATATCTTATTCTATTTTATTATGTGTTGTAAAACTCTTTTTCTACAACTATATTCTTATTTAAATCATATTTTATACTAACACACATGAAACATTGACTATTATTTAAATCATAATAATCTTACTTTAACTTTATCTAAACTTTAAATTGAATTGTTAATTATAATATATTATTTGACTAAAATTACTTTACTTTCTAATTTTGGTAGATTTAGAAAACACTAGCTACAATTATTTCTACGGAAAAAGTTTACACAATTTATATTAATCTATTTAATTTATTTACTTAAACTTAAATGCGCAAATGTTTCTACTTTTTATATTGCACACATAAAAACACATTTTTACTGTTTTAAATATAATAAAACTATTACTTAATCAAATTAACAGCAACAAACATAAGTGGAGTTACTCTAGACAATTAATATAAATCTATATGATTTTAATCAGTTTATCCTACAATGCTTAAATTTTCAAATTTAGACTACCTTTTAAAGCTAACAAATCGATTCTCAAAATAAAACGTGTATTACAATAAAATCATACATCACAAGATAAGAATTAATTTTTCCTGCTTACGGATGACGTACATTAACACATTACTCATATCTTTTTACTAACTTGTCCTTCAATAATTTTTTAAAAGTTTGTTCTGAGGGAACATTTTTTATATTATTGTCTAAAACACTCATTAGTCTAATAGATTTTACATGAAAAGAATTTGTATAAATCACCGTTCTGTGAATAGGAAAACGCAAAGTTGTGCTTCCAAAACGAGTGTTTCTTTGATGAACATTATACATACTAACGTAACGCTCAAACAGATAATCCGGTTTTTCATATTTCAATATCTTAAACAAACATTGTTAAACACTGAATATTCTAATCTTTCTCTAATTTTTAACCATCTTAAATTCCAATAATAAATAGTTACATGATCATCAAGTTTTAGGTTATAAATATATCTTATACACGCATTCTGTGCGACCTGTAATTTATTTCATTCGTGAGTTATTTAAATCACAATTATGCTGCTTGAGCGTAATCAAAAAATGGGAACACCAATGTCTGAATCATTAGTTTCTTTACATGTACTGATGGATTAAAACTAAGTCTTTTAAACTGGTATAAACATTGATAAACTTTTCTTAACTATACTATCCACCTGCTCGGCCCAAGATAAAGTGTTTGACATATTAAGACCTAAATTTACAAAACTATTTTCATATTTCAGTTACTGTTCCTTCAATCACGATCGGTAATACATTTTCATAATCTATATTTGCTAAGGTTCGGGAGGTTCCCAATATCATAGACTTACATTTTAAAGCATTCAAATTTAACCCATGACTTTTACACCCAGCTACAAATATTACATAAATCGGCGTTCATTGCATCAAACGCTTCATTTACCTTATTTATATTACAACTTATGTACAGCTGCATATCATCAGCATAACACACATAAATTTGCTAAACATAATAATTTCATATATTCTATTTATATAAAGTGAGAAAAGTAAGGCAGACAATGTTGATCCCTGGGGAACTCCTACAGGATTAATCTTCCCAATTGGATAACATTCCACCACTAGTTTTTACTCGTTGATTTCTATTCAATAGATATGATCTGAACCATTGAACTACATTGTCACTAATATTATAAGACTCCAAAACTGCTATAACAACTCATGATTTACACAGTCGTAAGCACGACTGAAATCTAGAAGTGTAAAGACTACTATTTCCCTTTTATCCATTGACAAACCTTATATCGTCCGTAATCCTAATCAGAGCCGTCTGAGTACTATACATTGGTCTATATTCCAGATTGGTATTTACATAAAATATTACACTCATTAACATATATAGATAATTGTTGATACACCAACTTATCCACTATTTTACCCAAAACACACAATATATTAATAGGCTATAATCTTTAGTTTCTATAGGACTCTTAACTTTAGGTAACGGAAGAATTAATGCATTTTTCCATTGACTTGGATAGCTACTATATAACAAAGAAAAATTAAAAACGTGTAACAACACATCTCGTATTTCATGAAAAATCAATCTAATAAACTTTATATGTATATCGTCATTACCCACAACGTTAGATGATATATCCATAATTGCTTTGTAAACAGCTTCAACAGTTATTTGCTGTGAAGTTAAAATTAATTGCTTCCAAACATCTCTTATTTTTAATAATATTCAATCAAATCCCTGTCTATTTCATTATTTATTCCACATAAATCATTCATTGAGACAATCCAACAGAACAACCGGATCACCTAGCTGTTTTTCGATTGTTTACCCTGCTCCCTGATCTCTAATGAGTTTTCCACATATCTCGACTTGATCTCCTCCTCACTTAAATAATTTTTTTAAATAAGAATTCCTCTCGTCCCTAATAATTCTCTTAACTCTATTTCTCATTAACATATATTCTTCCCTTATTTCTCTATCTTTGGATCTAAACGTATCATTTATACAACTTTATCTCTATAATACAATTAATTTTTTTTTGATAACTTCAATTGACCCACGGACCTACATTTCTTTTATTACTTACATTTCTTAGATGAAATAGATTTGTTAATACAGACTTGTACAATGTCTCTGACAGAACGTTTACCTTATCATCCAAATAGTAATTACATTTATACAAATTATCCCATAAACAACCAGAACACACTCCTGTTTAAGCTCATCAACCTGGACAATTAAAATGGAAAAAAGCCATATGATAAAATAGTTAAAATAACATTTAAAACTACATAATTGTAAATACTAATAATTAATAAAAATTAGAAAAATATAGATTTGTGGCCCGGACTCATAATTTCTGTATGGATTTCTTCTTTTACTAATGGTAGAAAAATGTCAGTCAAATTTTACAGAAAGTTGGGAAATAGATTCATCTTTCAAAACCATTATAAGCATGCACTTTCAATTTTGTTACTTTTCAGTCCAGCCAAATACTTTACAAACCGCACTTGATATTAAAATGTATACTGGTGATTTTCTTTATAGTAGTTTCCACTCACTTAGATTTTCAATGTTTTTTTTAATTATAAATATGATATTTTAGTCTAGTTTACACAACTCATTATTTTTCTCTGACATAGAACATATTTTTCAGTCCGCAGTAAATTTTATATAATACATTCTTGGTTTCCTCTTTGTTTGTTTTTTTTGTTAAGTAACTTCTTATATCATTATTATGACTTAAACAAAAAAGAAAATGGAAAATAAATTTTTAATTTATCTTCCGATTTTATGTCTGATAATACATTTACAAATGGTGCAGTTTTCTACCACCCAGTAAATAACAAAATCTATTTAAAAATTATGAATTGCAAACCATATTTTTTTGTACATAATACTTTTATAATTTATTTGGTATCTACAATTAGGTTTTTAAATTTTGATTCTAACTATTTTATTATATTTTAATATATCTTTACACATTTATTCTGTTAACAATAACCTAATGATGCCGTAAACCCGTGAAAGAGTTTTTAATAATAAATTTAATTGTGCAAGAAATACAATTTTTTTATATAAACCCTGATGATTTCCTGCAAGTTAATTCAGGCAGACTTTATAACAAATGTTTATTTAGACCACAAGTATAATTTAAACTCCAATCATATAAGAGGCCTCCTAATATTTCAATAGTCAATTTTAATTTACGCATATTTATTTTTAAGTCCCCGTAAACTAATATTTTAAAGTAGCGATGAATAGTTACTATACAATAATTTACTGAATAATATAATAAAAAAATTATATATATCTTTAGGTCCCTGCTGTTATTTTGAAAATTATTTAAGTTTACAATTTAATATTCGAAATCTTATATTAAAAAAACCAATTATACAGTGCAATTAATATACATATTTTTTCACAATCGTAATAATTGGCTATAGGAAATTGTGAAATCCTGAGGGTTGTGTAATGGCAAATTGTATTTCCGTAAAAAAGTTTATAAAATGTAAAAAATAGAGGCGTTAACAAAAGTTTTATATATCATTTATATATACACATTTCATAAGTAAGGTGATGGGGTTTGAATCAATCCTAGTTCCCCCCCGCTCCCTTTCCCTTACCAAATTCTTATAGAAGTTATGCAAACTATATTAGTTATAGTAGTCCACATAATAAAGAATTACTGTAGCGCCATTACGTTAAATTTAATATAATCACTTATTGTAAACATCAGACCTGAATATAAAACGACACAACATGAGTTGTAACGCATTAGGTACTTAAATTACTGTCCGGTAGTGTAACAGATCACAGAGCTCAGTGTTTGTATACTGTAATACTGTATACATAAATGGTTTTGAGTACATTCCAAATGGAGACATAACCTTATGCATTTTACAAAAAGCTAGTTTCTGTTATAAGTTTTAAGGACTGCATTATTATAAGCTTAGTTTATCTAGTCAGTCTCATATGAGACAGAGGAGTCCTTGGAATTCGAGGTCCCTTCGAGTTTTATTGTTGAAAACACAAGCTGTTTGGGGTTTAATAAGAATTAGATGACCACAAAAAATTATAATAACAAAAGTAATTTTTTACCTAGAAATACTAATTGACCAACCTTATGAAATTCCAAAATTACGAGAAAAACATGAAAATTATGTAGTGTCAACGCTTGTAAATACAAACACTGTAAATGCTTGCAAAATTATAAAATCCTATGAATTCATTTACATTTACAAAATATATTCGGGGTGCCCGGTAACTCTTTTCTGAACAAAAGGTATAGAAATGTTATTGCTCAGGTCAAGATAACAATATTTCACTATATGAACATGGGTCTTAGATGTGGGGAAGACACGGGACAAATGATTTTAGAGATTAAAAATGAGACACAAACAGTGATTATATTTCATACATTTTGTCTCGATTAGTTTACCTGTTTTTATTTAATGTTCAGACATTCGTAGCCTCTGAACGATTTAAGCTTTGGTTTTGCAATTTCGTTTGGTAAATTATGATTGACCCTTTTTATTAAAAGTTGATTGAATATAAAATAATTCAAAAAGGTCACAGATATAAACACGCTTGTGCAGATAATGGTGTTTCTTTAAATAGTAAATTTTTAATTGCGTTTTGTTGTTAACACATTATTAATGGATAATGTTTATTGTCTAAGATCGTATAAGTAAGTAAAAATTCAAGTACTGAATGAATTCATTATCTACATTGATTCAATGTATTTTTTACGATCCTAGCTTCTAAATGATTAGCTATTCCTTTTTTCAGTCGGTATTCTTACCACAGAATTTACTGTGAGTACAAGCTAAATTACAACAAACAAATTTTTACAAACGAGCTGCCGATTATATGAATAAGATTTTTGTACTAAAATTTATTTATGAACAACGTATTAATGATTTGGAATAGAATAAACAGTAAGAGCATACGTAATACAAAAGAAATATAAATATTAAGAGATAATTTTCACAAATTATATAATGACCGCTTACCTCACATTTCAAAATCAATTCTATATTAGCAGAGACAACCGTGCATTTTAGTGTGAATGGGCGCAAACGAAAACAAAAATGTTAACAAAAACAACAATTGCAAAACAGTTTCCGTCCGGGCGTCACGTCCAGTCCTGACATGGTCTGGCATGCTCCTCACCACAACGCCGGTATATATCTATCCGTCGTCCGGCGCGTGTTCAGAGGCATATAGAACACGAGTAGTGTAATATCAACTGGCACAGTTTCCGGCGCAAAATGTCAGATAGACATGCGCGCCTGCTATTACTTTTACACCGATTACTGTCCCGTCGTTTGTATATTATAGTAGTACAAAAGATTTGTAATAACAACTGAAATGGTTTTTTTGGCGCGTAATGTCCAGCTTGACCATGATGCTGCCTCTACTTTACAAACCGATGACTGTTCGTTCGTTTTTTATTATGTATAACACACAATTTTTATACACAATTGGAAGAACCGTTTCAGGCGTGTGATGACATCCTTACACGTTAATACTGCGCCGTTACTTCATTGCTAGCATGTGTATATTTCGGGTCAGCGTAAGGTCCAGGTATTTGTGTACAACCAGGAGTTCGTGTATAAAAATTAAAATAGTTTCCTATGCGTAGTTGTTTACCAAGACACGCTGTTGGCTGTCACCAACAGCATGCGTCTATTGGGTGGCATACGATCAGTTATTTATATAGTAACACGAACTTTGAAAATAACAATTGAAACAGTTTCCGGCACGTTGATGTCAGTCCTGAGACGCTCTTACTGTCACTTGAACCACCCGGCTTTTATACCAGTTTGGCATGTGTTTTAAGAATATTTATATAACAAAGAACAGTTAAAAGACTGTAATGGCCGATAAAATTTAGAGAGTAACCAAAGGGAAAAATATAAAAAACTGCAGTAATTTGATATGGTGATGAATACTTGGTATCACTTACCATTATATTGATAGTAAAAGTAATTTTCCGTTTAAGACGTTTTTTAAACGCGATAATAATAATAAGGCCTCATATAATAAATTCCCTAGAAAAAAGACAAAACTGGAATAGGCTTTACACTTCACTAAAGCTTTTAAAGTATTACTTTTGGTCGATTCGGTAACGCGATACAATAAACATTTTAAGAATTAGCTATTAATTTAACTATTACATTTATGAGCTACAGTTTTTCAGTCAGTGACCTTGTTTCCTAACGATGTAGGAAAATTATATGTTTAAATAAAACTACGCCAAAAAAAAATATAAGAATATATAATTTATTTCAAATATAAAAAATATTATTATTGAGTCCTAAAATATTTTTTTACAAACATATATAATTTTCATTACTGAATCCTAAAATTTGAAAGGCAAAAAGACACTACACAAAATTAATATACCCTACTTTTTAAACGTTTTCTATTTTTAAACTAATTATTAAACTTTCCATAAATTATATTTCACACTACCTTTCTGAAAACTCTCAACTAAAGTTGAAAGGATTCCAACATTTTTAGGTGTACAGTTGTCCATAACCCCCCCCCCTAACCAACGTACCAAAAGAAATATTTCCTGCCGGTTCTAAATTAAGTTTTTAAAATACTAATTTTTTACTGTGGTTTGTTCTGACTTGTTTTGCACAATTGGGTTATGTATGGTTTTTAAATGGAAAGATAAGCTTATATTTTTTAACGCCGAGAGATAAAAATTTTCTGAGTTTCAAGAATGTTCTAGAGGTCATCAAAGAAGGTATACTAGACAGTTGACGTACTGGGCGTGGTGCAAACACGAGTGGATTGGAGTAGTAAGGACTTAATTTTATTCATTATTTCGAGCAACACATTGTAGATTTTCACTGCACGTGGTCCTCGAATGAATGATTGGTGTTTCCTTTACCTCTAACACAATCATTTATATAATAGATGAAAATTGTTATAGTTCATGATTATCTATAAACTAGACAAAAAAAATCCATCATATCTCTTTATATGGTAGAAGATAAATGATTATTTGTATTGGCGTAATACTATTTACGCTATGTAAACAGTTAAAATCGCTTGTGATGTGACACTGCAACAGTTTTACTTTCCGCAGTTATTTGTTTGATTGTCCACACAACAACATTCCCATTTGGAAAGCCGTCCAAACGACCATTTACGTTACTGCCATTTAACGCCTGGGGCATTGCAAATGTTTGACATGGAGTGGAAATGGTGCTTTGACCGTTGTGTGTAAAATTATTGTTTCCAAGTGATGAAACTCTTACATTTTGGCCCATGATTTAGTGAACTTTTAATCTGCCTACGTTTTATATTCATGAAATATACATCCTAGTAATTCTCTTCGCCATGTACAATAGGACTGTAAAATGTTTAGTTTTTAAACTTTAATTGGGATACTAACTATAAAAGTCTGTAACTTTTTAATTCGTGAAAGTTTTTCTTGAAAGATTAATTTATGAAAAGAGGCAAAATATGATACACATAACAAATATCCTCCAAATTTTTTACCAAATTATTTTCCTGATTTTTCTCAAATATCACTTTGTGTTTCGAAAATTAAGCTGTATAATATGCTTTTAATGTTTATTTCCTTAAGAGCCAAATTACTATCCAGACCACCTAGATTAGTTTTTTGAGAGATCTGAAAGTTTAAAACTGCTTTTTAATACCTAAGATGTATGTGAATATAATTTTATAACATTATTCGTTAATTATTTAAAGATGTAAAAATGTTACCTGTTCTTTTATATTTATGAGCTTAGTTTAGCGCAAGTAACAATGAATGGTCTTTGGCGGATATACATTTAGATTTATTCTTTAGTGTATAAAAACGTTTTGCAAATAAACAAAGAAGGATCTGTTATGTTATATACTTTTGAAAAAGTGACTGGACCAAAAATATTGGTCCACAGATTATATTTGTTATCTTGAAAATTGTACTTAAAATTTGAATATGACTGCCTCATTAAAAGAATACTACTCCAAACTTAATGGGATGTTTATATAAACGTAAAGATTTACAAAATAATTGTCGTTTCAATGACGTGAGTGTTTGTTTTTTTTTTTTTCAAAGTACACTGTATGTGTACGCAATCCAAGTTTAGATGTCCCGGTAAAATAAAAGATACAACCTCGTAAAAGAAAAAGAAAAAAATGAATGATAATAAGCTAAAAATATTGCACTACGTCTTTATTTGATGGTATAAAACTTACCTCACAAGTTTCATGTTAAATAAAAAACAAACCCCCGCGTCACGCGAATTAAAGATATTTAAGGTTCAAAAGGTCATGCCGAAAATCGATTAAGGTCATGAGTTATATTGGGGTTAATTATTCAGTTACTATTATTATAAATTTATTTATTAAAGTTTTTATTATTTAATATTTTTATTTAATATACCATATTTATTAGATATTAAATTATAAATTATATATTCTCCTACAATGATATAACTTATTTTATTTTTACCAAACATACAAATATTAAAAGAAAATATTTCAAATGAGTTTTTAATTATATATTTATTTATTGATCCCAATAATCAAATTTATTAAAGTTAACAACAAAAATTTTTTTATATTAATGATTAATATTTTTTGTTTTAATTTTCTTTCTTGTTCATCGTCTCATCTTCTTATTCCTCTGGCTGTCTCAATATCGGATTCATTATTATCATCATTCTCGTTTACTAAAATATCAGAATAGGAAAGATTCAAGAATACTCAGGTGCATATTCCACTTTCTATCATTAACAATCATCTGAAGTTTGATGAAGCGTTGAGGCATGATTGTCCTATTACGACTGCCCCACAAATTAAAGTGCATCGCAATCCCTGATTTCCTGCATCCCGACAATTAGAACTGCAACCTTTCTTATGCAATTGCAAAATATTGTATTCCAGCAGTATCTTCTGGTGCTGGTGGTAATAATGGTTGTTATTGGTTCCAGGAAGTTCATTATTTGCAGTACCCAGGCCGAATTCCTGGGGTTCTAAATCATTTCCCAACCAAATTTGGGTCTTGATAATAGACACGGAAGGATATGCTGACGAGCTGCTGTAACTTGAAGGTGGAAGACTTTGATAACTGCACTGGGTTTGTTGAGTCTTGTTTGCATTTGATGAACTAGGTGTATCGAAAAATAGTCATATATCGTCTTCTGATTTCGGAGCATTATACGTTGCTAAAGAAAATACTTACCTCCCATATTCAAATAATTCTTGTACATGTAGCAGTTTTTTTGGTTTTAAATAGTTTGAGGAGCTGAATTGATTTAAATATGTAAGTGAAATACATTAAACAATATAACTCATTTATTTTATTTGTATTCTACTTGGCTGACCTCGCATTAATCGTAAGCGGTCCCCCTTACTCCTTTGCGCTGTATCTCAAAAAGGGTTAAACTATACATAAAATTACTACAAACAAAAGTTTGAAGAGAATTTTTCGTTCTAGCAATTTTCTCTAACCACCTTTTAAAGTCATTATAGCGTAAAGGGAAACAAGATATATTTCAAAAAACTGATTTTCGTGAACCTTTGACCTTAAATATCTTAAGTCGCCTACACGTGCTTATCTGATGACCTTTTGAGGTAAGTTTTATACCATAAAAAAATAAAAGACGTTTTGCAAATTTTTTTTAGCTTATTATCTTTCATTCCGAGGTTTCATCCTTAAATTTTTTGCTTATTTTTACTGAGTTAAGTTTATTTATTTACCTTTTTTAAAACAATTCATTATGTCAATTCCAAGAAATGATATCGAGTTGAGGATTCCCCAAGAAACTTGTAGTTTTTTGTTTAAAGTTAGTCTAATTTTGTGGTTGATTGAGAAACGTATTATTAAGATTCACTTTTATGATAGAGATTCAGTTAATTATAATTCCCTAAAAAAATGAATGTATTAAAATGTAACGTAATTTCGTTCAATATTGCAATGAAATTCAGATATTTCATCTGTCAGATTATCTGCTATATACAAAAACAAATTACGTCATCAGAAGTTAATATTTATTTAGGAATTATCACTTTATATAATTTATAAAAGTGCAGGAGCCGAGTAAACTGGAGCCTTGTGCAACCCTATACTTTGGATTAATATATGTTAAATACAAACAACACTTTTATTTTTTTATTGGTAACATGTAATATTTGAATATCTGTCCATCATTATAATCGAAGTACGCATGTTAGAGGTAAATATAAATTAATAGATATAAAACACATTATCAATCTAAATCATGTTGTTGTATATTACCGTACGTAAAAAATTTAATTTTGATTAATTATATTACTATTTAATGAAGTTACAAGTTTGAACAAATTATTTTATTAAAACATCTGTGTCATTTAATTGTAACGTCTCTGGGGGGAAGAGTGGATTTTGAAGTTTTGTAAATTTCATAAATGTTTGTCACACGGTGATATTAGTTTAAACATCTTTGCATACGTGCACAATTTTCTTATTGTTTTCAATTATTCCTATATGTTATAGCTAATAAACAGTGGCTGTAAATTTAATCAACAACTTTTGGTGTTATTTATTCAAGGAATTTTAATATTTTTAATTAAATGTTAATTTTGAAGGATACGGGTCCTTAAAAATTTTCTATTTTTCACTGTTTGAATTTTAGTTTCTGTGAATTAACGGGTAAGGTGATTATAAGAAAAGCCCTAGGCTATTAGAATAGTTTTTAAATTCATGGGTCCAAAAAAATATTATTTAGTTTCCGCACGCATATCTCGTCTACAAAAGTTACAATTAAAAATAAATAGTGAATAAAAAAGAGTCATAAATACAATATTAATTACTAAAATTACGTTTATAGAATTTTAACTACAATTTTGATAATTCATTGGAGCGGTATCATAATATGAAGTGTTGTACCAAAGTGGTTTTACCTATGTGGGCATAAACGTAAATTCCGGGATCAGAAATGATATTGGGTGCAGTAAATATCTGTTTTTTCCCTACGCTAATACGGTAAGGGCATTTAATGGAATGATCATATCGGTTTTATGCTGTTCATATAACTTTAGTGTTGGGGGTTTCCCATTTGAAATTGCTAGTATGTAGTACATTATTTTATCGGTTTACCTTTATGCTTTAAATTTGAACAAGTATTGCAGCCTTTCTTCTGCATGGTTGTTAACGTAATAAAAATCAATCAATTATAAATTTAATACAATTTCGGTTAATGTCTTCAAGTTTAGCAAATTACATCCTTGGCTTATATTATATTTTTGAGGGAGTATGTTACCAACTTTCATAATTTATCATTTAACTTTGATAATTGGAATTACTTGTAGTATTGAACGTGCCAAAAAGGAAAAATAACACGGTTTTTGACCAACATAGTAGTCATGTATTGTTTCTTTGCTAAATCAGCATAAAAAGATTGTGGATCCATGGTAATAGTTAATGTATTATTAGAGTTGCACAGATATTTCTAGTTGATTAGTTGTTGAAGAACTTACTGCAGGACAAAACTTGATACACTCGTATACCAGATCACGGTCGTTTACTGCCAGAAGTAAAACTCAGTGTTTGAAACTGAATCGCTTAACTTTAAGAAATTAACATTTACTAAGAATGATTAGGTTGTGAAAAAAAGTTCTTTAAAAGGAATTTTTATAAATTAAATTATTAACTCTTTAAAATATATACACAGAATAATTTTTAAATGTAATATAACACAAACGTAACGTGTAAACTTATATCTTGTATGAGAATTCTAATTGTTTTTTTTTATATTTTTTGCTCACCTACATTTTTTCACAATTATAGCTACTAAAAAGAATTTATACATACCTTTAAATGAAATCCGTCATACTCTTTTATTTTTTACATATCGTTCACGTAAGCAGATTTGAAACAAAGTGTAGGGGTAGGGAGGAGCCGGGAAGCAGGAGGGCGGAAGGCGTGGACACGGTGGTGTGCGCGAAGTTGTCGGGCGGTGTTAGGGCTGGGTGGGGAAGGTAGGACACTGCGAGGGCGGGGAGTGGAGGGGAGTCTGGGCGGGGGTGACGGGAAGGAGAGGTGCGGCGCTTGGGGGGCGAGGGGGCCGTGTGGCCCAGTGTTGTGGCGGGAGGGGCGTGGGGCTGGTGTGGGTGGGCGGGATCGGGTAGCGGGCGTGGAGGGGGAGCCGGGAGGGGGGGAAAGTGTCCGGTGGCAGCATAATGGCACGGGGTGGGAGCAGTGTAGAATACGAGACGGGGGTAGGTACGGAGGGTGTGTTCGGGGCACTGCGGGCTGCTCTGGGGGGGAGGGGCGACCGTGGGCGGAGGGGACGAGGGGTGGTGGATGGGGAAGCCGGTAGGAACAAGGAGCGAAGGGACCACAGAGGCTAGCGGGTAGGGCGGGTGCTGTAGAGGTTTAGCTGTGGTGGGGGGGACAAGGGACTTTGTTGGATGGGGGGTGGATGCGAGTTGCCGGTAGTCGGGGAGGAGTGGCCAAGGCGGCGCGTGCAGCTTACGTGTGGAGGGGGTCGAAGATCTGGCAGGCCGCAAAAAAGGTAGGTGTGCCCGTACGGGGCGAGACGAGCCTGCAGGCGGGTGTCTTGAGGGGGCCGTCGATGGTGGCCGGGCAGCGCCCGTCGAAGGCAGCTCGAGTGGTGGCCCACAGCGGCTGCGCGTGCAAGTGAGTACCGGGTATCGCGGATGTGGTGCAGAGAGCCCTGAGTGCGCCCACCGGAGAGCTGTCGGGCGGTTGTGGTAGACTGGGGGGACGAGACGCGTGGGGTGCGGTGCCGAGAAGGTGGCAAGATGGGTTGAGTGGCGGGGTTCGGGAGATGAGACCGCGGCTGCGGGGGCGAAGAGTGTCTGTGGAGCGGAGGTGGGAAAAGCTGTCGGTTGTGGGGATGCAGGACGCGGATGAGTCGAGGAGGGTGGGCGGGGGGAGGCCGGGGTGAAATGGGCGAGGGAAGGCGCCGTGGGGGGAGGGGGTGAGAGGGTGTTGGCGGTCGGGGTGTGTACTAGAGTCAAATTTAGTCTCCCTTATATAGAGAATATCCTTTGACCTAGAAACTTCGTTTCCAGTCCATGTCCTGGAAGTTATAGAAGGATTTAAACGATTCCCATGTGTTTATTAAAAGTGCTAAAAAAGGTTTAACTTGAAAATTAAAGTCCAAAGTCAAAATTTCTTTATATTTGCCAAAATAACAATAAGTACATGCATTGGCTTGCGTCAAAATAAATATAAACTAAAAACTACTAGCAAGTTGTATGTATGGTACTCCTATCTACTTTAAATATACTCTTCTATAGAATAAAAACAATTTTCAATTAGAAATGGACTTGATCATTATCAATTAAAATAGTTTAGATCCAAGTTAGATTTAAAATAAATTATGGAGAGGCGTTGAACAATTATACAGTACCGTAATAGGTTGTAAATGTGCTTAAAGAAGGAAGAGTATGGTAATGAACATTCCATTTTTTGTTTTTTTTTCGCAAGGTTATATCCAGATTGAGGGACAAGATATTTGAAAAAATACCATGGATCTTCTTAAAAAAACATCAATCAAAGTGTAAAAAATGTAAACACAAAGGAATGTCATAGAACTTCAAGCTTTCTTAAAAAACAGATTTGCAAGACTCTCTTTGAGCGAATGCCAGAAACAATTCGCATTGCCCTCAATTACTGTTGCATGTGGGGAGACAAAGGATGATACAATTGCGTATTAGGCATCTCTCGGAACTCCCAGAGTGGTTTTACCGCATAAAGAAAGGAAAGGAAAAATAAGTGCATAATATGTTGTAAGGCATAAACATCAGTTGGGTTTACGAAATGTAGAAAACCTACACATTAAAAATATTCCAGAACTTATCCGACTGCGCCACGGTCGCTTGAAATATGACAGTAAAAACTTAAATTTCTGTCAATAGATAAGCCCAAATACTTTAACGCTTTGTTCAGAAAAGACTTCTACATCATCAACACCAAACACTAAGGTCATCATTATGCTTTCTTTTGAAAGCAAATACAAGTAATGTGGTTTTAATTAGTAGTTGATAAATAATCACATTTTTCTTGGAACCATTGGACTAAATCCGTGTTAGGATTCTACAAAAGGTTTTTACCTCCATGATTTCACGACATTTGGCTCCTCTTATCACAATTTGATGTTGTCGTCCCCGCAAACAAGCACAAGTGGGCATCTGAGATTACATTTTCTAAGATCGATTAATTATATAAAATAAACTAAAAGAGGTGACCCAGAATAGAACCCTGGGGTACAACACACATCCCGCCCTTAACAGTTTGACAACATCAGAATGCCAATGCTATTAAAAGTGGTTCCATCCACAAAAGGCAATGTCTAAAACTTGTACGACGTTCTTTCTAGTAAGAAGAAAACCACTGTTTTGGGCGACACCCACGTAATACCAAAGCTCTCAGAGCTTTCTCAGTAGACGCTCATGAGGAACCATGGGTCGAATGCCTTTCGCAACATCGAAAAATGACACCATACAGCAGACATGCCTCTATCCAGAGGCCTTGATGACTTAATCCAATGAAAGTAAACATCCCATTGACAGTTTGACGCCTCCTTTAACAAATCCAAACTGGTTGCTGAACAAAATATTATTTTGAATCAGAAAAGACCATAATTCTACGTAAAGCTGAAGCTGCCTTTTCAAAAACGTTTGAACGTTTGAAAAAAAGGATATCTCGGTCTAAAGTATATCGAGATCAACTTTTCCTCTTTTGTTCAAAGGCTTTCCTATCATAAGATGTGTGAAATACGTTAAATAAATTTTACCAAATAACAATAATAATCTATTATAAGTAATTAATTAGCTATAAAAAAGTACGATTTGCTATTATGATTAAATTGTTGAAATTTTATTTTTATGATTTCAC
>NW_025786442.1:0-16973 GCF_021130785.1 Homalodisca vitripennis
CACTCGGTAGTCTTTCTTTGTTTGTGACATCTGTTGTGTAACAGATTGCTGTTGTGCTATGAAGAAGGAGCAAATAATGAAGTTTTAGGGTAAATTAAACATAACCTTACTTCAAAAAAGTGTTTTATATTTCAGTTTTCGGGTAAACTTGAAAGAACTTACCCTCTTATAGGTGCATTAGATTAAAAACTATTCATTCGTAAGATTTTTTAATTTGGCTTATTCTAATTTACTTGAAATACATAAAAAGATTTTCAGATAGAACATCAAGAGTACTATATTAAAAAAGTTGGTTCCAAGAAGAAATCTACCTATAGGCGGACAATCCAAAGCTATATACTGAGGCAAAACTTTGGTTGTTAATTAAAATATTCAAGCAGAACATTTATCTACATTGACAAGATGACCGGTGAATCCCACAGACGCCAAACTCTCCTTGCAGGATTGAACTTCAGCCACAACATCCGGGCTGTTTTGATTTGCCACAGATACTAAAGCTCCGGCAGTTGCGACACCCTCTGTAAATAAGCATAGTTAGTATTATAACAGTGTGTTTACTGTGTTATTTGCCACAGGTACTAAAGCTCCGACAGTTGCTACACCCTCTGTAAATAAGCATAGTTATACAAGGAACCACCAGAGAGTGCAGTTGGCGGCGACCAATAGAATGGACAGGCCTGCGCGACGTTGCCACGCAACTGCCACTGCCGCCCGGCACGGCTGGCGCATTGTGGCTGATAAACCGCTGCGCTGTCACAACTAACACTGATACTGAACATTTAAAACTTATCAGTATAATTGAAAAACAATATTTAAAATGCGTTGACAGTTTGCTATATTATATTTAAATTACTTGTATAGTTTATTAGTGTTATTACAAACTAACTATCGATTAAAACAAACAAATCGTCCCGTCAGTTAGTCAGAGTAAAGTACTAGCTTATTTCCATACGATACAACAATCTTTTCAGTGATTTTAAACGATTACTAAACACACACAAAATTAATATACATGTTGCTTATATCGGACACTGCTTGACGTGTTGCTTGATAAAAATAATTAAAAAATTATAACAATATAATCAATTTTAGAATTATCGAAGAATTATATTTTTAAATTATGAAATAATCAAATTTTCTACTAAATAACTTTTAGGGCCTACTATTTTAAAATGAAATACGTTAAAAAGCATGATTGACTTAATAATATTCTTACCTTTGCACTTGTATATTATATATTCGCTCTCAGGCGGCAATATCGTAGCCAAAACCTCGGAGTCTTCTCCATTTTCACTTTCTACCTCACTGCTACTCGTGTCAGAATTGTCTGCTAAGTTTATAATTATTTGCTCTACAGCACTTGTGCGGATACATCCCTTTTCAAAATCAGCTTGCTGCAAGGCTTCTGCGTGCTGAACTCTTGATTGCCAGTCTTCTTTAGTCACTTTGTCCAGAGCATCATGAACAAGTTTCTCAACGTCGGTTATTTTAAATGTCTTATTATTACGTGCTACCTCTCCCTTCACGTGAGCCCATACCATTTCAATGGGATTGTACTGGCAGTGATAAGGAGGGAGCCTGACAACTGTATGTCCCATTTCATTGGCTAATACGTCGAGTTCATAAGTTTTTTTGTTGGGTTTTATATGGGAGAACCCTCATTATAAGTTCTGGTTTCGTTTCTTTCATACAGTATTGTATGTTTTTTCGAGACAGCCAATTTTGAATCTCTTCCTTTCTCCACGATGAATTTGGAATTTTCTCGGCGAGTACTGAGTGGTATGGAGCATTGTCCAAGACGATGATCGAGCCTTCTTCCAAAATGCATAGCAATTTTTTAAACCATTTTCTAAACGATTCAGCGTTCATTTCATCGTGATAGTCCGAACTGGATGATGTCTTAGACCGAGAAACCCACTTACATTCTTGCAAAAACCCATCTTTTGCCGAGCCGACATGACAAATTATTAATCTTCTACCTTTGCCGAGAGGAACCTTTAGTCCACCAGACTCAGTCGTGTCCTGCCATATGTATTTTCGAGTATGGTTTTCATTAACCCATGTTTCATCGAGGTAATATATGGGCCTACAATCACCAGATTCTCTAAGCTCTTGCATAGTTCTCAAAAATTTTAAACGAGCCGCTACAATATCATTTCGTTCCAATAAAAACTTTCTACCATCATTGGTTTTCTTATACCTGAAACCAACATGCCTTAATAACCTATTTGTTGAAGTTACCGATCCGTTGTAATCAAGTTTTTGTTTGAGATCCTGCGTGATTCTTTTTGATGTGGGAAATTCCCCTCTGTCGTAGTACGAAAGGACAGTTCGTCTCAAAACATCTTTTTCAAAGTCATCAAAGCCTGTTATTTTTGATTTTCGACTTCTTTGTTTTACATGGCGTTGAAAAACTAATTTCTGATGGATGAATGGTCCATCTTGCTTTCGGACAGCTTACAGCTTCTTTACTTATTTTGTTAACGGTTCTTTCACTTACCAAACCGCAGGCCTCAGCACACAGTTTTCCCCACTTTGCTTAAATTTTGAGATTTTCTCGGAAATTTGTCCAACAACGACCAGTTTTTTGAAAAAGTTGTAAACGTTTGTAAATAATACGTCGTTCCTCCACTACGTAGGGTTTTTCCACTACCGGCTCTTACTTCCGGATGGCTGTGCAATTGAACTAAACATCATCACACTCCATATTTTTGTCCAAATAAGGAATCACCATAAACAAGTATATTACAATTTAATGACACTACACAGAAAATAATCGGTACACTTATAAATAGCTACCAATGAACAACACTTAAAAAACACGAAAAACGTTCAACAACAGTAAATTTTCAGTACAAAAATAATATACTCGTACTTAGAATTGAAGAGAATGCAGTATTTTCAACCGCCCACTGATTAGCTATGTTATACACTGATGTGCGATTTGGCGTGCGTTTGAGGCCATGCTGCACAGCGCATGCGCAAGCGCACGTGACGCATGCGGAGAAGAATCGCTTGTTTATATTCTCCGGGAAAACGATTCTTCTTTCTGAATCGCATGCAGCAAAGCAAGCAGTTTCCAGGAATTTTGGATATTCGTTGCGTCAAACCTGTGGCTGCATATATTTATTATTTACAGTTTGTTATTTGTTAGTTTTGTTTTATTATATTACAGTGATGTCTTCAGATAAAAAAAACAAACTGTTGAATTTTATAGAAGACTAACAGATACTATAGGTGTAATGTGGGACACTAAAGGGACAAGTGTTATACCAATCAAAACAAACGTAAAGACGCTTTACCGTGCAACTAGAGAGAGAAGTTACAAAATTGAGTGAAAAAGGGTTTTAAAATATCCAAAATTAAAAACCGTTCGTTACATAATTTATCAAAAGAACAACAGAAACGTGTCGTCAAAGATAAAAGTGGTGCCAGTGCATGATGGAACGTGTATCAAATGTCTCTCTGGTTTGTCCTACAAGCATTTGTTATTTCTCGGAGACTCAATCATTCCAAGAACGACGAAGGACTTCCTTAGAGGATACGATCATCGAAGAAGTTGAAAATTGGTGGAAGACGATATACACGACAACATAGCATTAAGTTTATTTCTTTTTTATTTAAATTTCAAATTGAAACCAATGATGACAACAATCAAAGTTATTAAATAAAATAAAATATAGAGTACTGTTATTGAATTGCACATAATACAGTGGGTGTACATAAAAGTATTTTGGATAGTTTTGAAAATTCATTTAGTATTATCATTTTTTGGATGAATAATAATGTTCTAATGATAAAAGATCAGTCATTACAGGCCTTTGAAAACACATTAATTTAATACAATATCTTTTAAAATTAGATAAAACAAACGTTTTTTACAACATTATTTTAAAAAGTGTATCGTGTCTTCCAATTTGAAATAGATCCAATACCTTAGTTTAAGAAATATTCCTTGAATTCCTGATATCGAACCTGTTTTTCTTTATTCGTCCATGTTTTCTGTGGGGGTTCTTCTTAAGCGCTGTTAAATCCAGTATCCCCTGCAGTAATGCCTCCTCCATTGTGCCTGGAATGACCTCTCTTGTATTAACATCTTCACGTTTCCAAACGTCCCTGGAGGAGTGTAGTTTTGTGTAAACAGTCTGGATTGTGAAGCGCAGGAAAATATGAAGATAAACACAATGCATAGGACAATATCCAATAAGCGTTATTGCTCAAACTTTAACCTCGATGGGTTTTTCGAAAAACCCTGAAGACAGAAGCGCATCACTCACAAATGTCGTTCTCCTACAACATACCCTTCCTCTGGTAATGCCTCCAATTATACATTCGTTTTGTGGTGAACCACGATGTAAGTCTGTCACAAAGGGTTTCATTATGTTTTCCGTTAGTTAAAAAGCAATCATCTGCTAATGAAAATACAAGAGGCACATGAAGATCGACGACCTACCAAAGGTTCAAGCTTGGGGCAATCCCAGTTCCTTGGTTTAGAATTTTCTTGTGAAATGTAAGTATTTTTAAAAACACCATCCTGACTGTCATGACTTAAGAGTTACGGATTTCCTTGATTTGAGGATTGTGTGTTAGTTTGTAGGGCCAACCAACATTCAACGAATATGAATTTATAGAGGGCATCAACTATGGTCCCATCTAAAACAATACTGTGTGTTACCATTTGTAGTTTGTACATACTCAGCAACAGTATTTTCCGGACTTTGTATTGGTGACATGTTTGTTCCATCCAATGGCCCCAATGCAATGTGGAATAATTCCGAAACTTCATTAAAAATCATGTGGAAACTAATTTCCATTCGACCTCGTTCGCAGGGATCTGTTAAAAGAAGATCTAAAGTAAAATTTTCCGAACGGCTTTCAATAAAGGTGTAAACAAAAACTATGTATGTTTTTTTTTCTTTCTAGGATGACGACCAACCACCAAAAGAAAAAGAAGCACCTGAAAATCAAGATACAGCATCGTCCTTCCCTTGTCGACAGCAAAAATTTCTCCCCCAACACCTACTGGGCCACAGACCTGCAGAGGAATTAAAAGAAAAATAGATGATGATAGGAATAAAAGTAAGAGGCTGGCCCTTCGGATTTCTTGAAGTAAGCCAGCTAAATCATTATCTGAAAATTGGATGACTGTTCTATATTTGGGGAGATGATAGCAGCCCAGCTAAGGAAGTTGACTCCGCGTAACCAGGCAATTGTGCCAGCAATAGAATACAAAATTTGATTTTCGATTTTGAAATTGCAGGAAATGAATAATTCTTTACAAAATAACACAGTAGCTCCTCAATATTACAGCCCCCTCTGGCCCCATCTTCAGATTCCTTCTTATGGTACCCACATGGTACGAACCTACTATTAGTGTCTCAACTACAAATTTCGATCCACAGAGAAATCCCCAGCAATCCAAAATAATGTGCTTGGGGAAGTAACAACAGTTTTTTGTTGTGTTTAAACCTTGAATAATACTGGAGAAATAAGTGGTTATATTAGGGTAATAATTGGTAAATAAAACATTATTACCTTGACAAAATCTTGGAAGGTGCTTCAATTATTGCCTGTTAAGACCCCTGGCATCATCGACGAAATCAAGTGGCTTAGATACGTTTGAACAGGTACATCAAAGATGCAAATGAGTCACCTGTTTGCTAAATATCTCAGACATATCGCTAGTCTGATATCTCAGGAGGAACAGCTTCTCTGATGAGGTCAGTATTTTTCTTCTCGTCTTTTTGCTCTGACAAATTCTAAAAGGTTATAAAAGTTTTCTTCTACTCATTCTGGTAAAATTTTTTGAATAGAAAACTTTCATTCAGTTCCAAATCGTTGCAAAATACCGCTATTTCTTTCTCCTTTTCAAATAATCAACACATCCACATAGACCTAACTTTTCCTTTTACGCTTTACGCAACTTTTTTGACAATAATTAAACACGCTACACTAATTACCAGCTAACACAGTTGGTCACTGTCCATTTTAACACTAAATAATTATTTAAAGACGACTAGTGCGTCAAGCATAACAACTAGCAACTAACGGCTAAAATGATAAACAAGCTAATGAGGCGCATGCGGTCAAAAGAATGCTTTGGAGGAAAACGCATGCGCTTGACGCAAGTCGGAGCAAAAATTGAAAAGAAAGTTGAATCGAAAATCTGCACAAGTGTAAAACATAGCTATTAAGCGACAATAGGCACTGACTGACGGTCAGAAGACCGGAAGGGAACTGTGGAAGGGGCTGTTTTCTTGGAAACAGTATAGAGTCTATCCGTCTGGTATTACCACCAACTGCTGGCTGGTGCGGCTTTTGAGTTTTATCAGGTATTTCACCCGTTTTCCTCCACAATTTTCACTCGGTCCTGCACATCATCTATTATGTACTAACAGTGTTCAAATTTCATTGGATGTTATAGAAAAATCGTTACTTATAGAAAATTGTATAAGAAAAGTAGCATGTCATATTATAAAAATACATGTGCTGTAATGGAATTTTTGAAACTATGGCCAGTTTAAATATTTAAGATCAGCCCCCACGTGTGAAAAAAATTTTACATAACACAGATTCAAGACTATTAACTAGCCAGGTAGGAAAAAATGCATTCAAATGGTTTTATAAATATCTATACAGAGAACCGAAGTGCGTTTAACCAAAAACCGTTGCGGATTATTTGAACAAGGGTTCCCACCGTTATGTACTTGGTTGGAATAAGTATAATTTTGTAGTGTGGTAAAAAACATATATTTCAGGTATGTAATTTGATAATTTTCTTACCAAATTGAAAAACCATTTAACATAACATGAATTATACCTATGCAAAACATGGTAATGCCTTATTAATATATCAGTGATAATGGCATTTTATCTAAGGGTGTAGGACGGAAAATTTTACGTTTTTTGCGTGTATTTTTATTGTTTTTTCTTTTGGTAATTTATTTTTTCTGCTAAAGATTTTTAATCCTACGATCTTCGAATAATGAGTAATAATTAATTACAATAATTTGATTTCAATCCATTTAAACTCAACATGTGAAATAAAGCTAACAGAGACATGTACTATTTCTTTTAAATGAACCGTAAAATTACATTTTGTACATACGTATTTTAATTAATTCACAGACAGCTCTAAACATTTCTTTCGAGCGTAACGGTTAAGGTAAATTTTAAGAACGCTGGACTCTGCGCAGCACTTGTGGTTACAGTCGGGGAACAAGTTTGGAAACGTCGCCCAGTTCTCGTTGCGCCGCTCGAATGGTCACGGGCAAAATAGGCTCCTCCCCTCAAAATGCACTCTCTTGTGGTTTTACTTTGTATAGTATTGATAACTGTTGTGTTTACTGTGTTATTTGGCCACAGGTACTACAGAGCTCCCTGGCAGTTTGTCGTACAACCCTCTGTAAATAAGCAATAGGTTAATATCATAACAGTGTCGTATTACTATGTTATTTTCAATTGAATTCTTGAAATTAATTTCTACTAAATGACGGTACCGATTTAATTAATCTAATTTTTTAACAATGAGTAATCTTACCGTCAACTGAGCATAAAACTCCTATTTTTAATACATAACCATATCTAAAACGTAATAGTTTATTTTTACAATGATTTATACCTTTGTTAAACAATTCTGAAATTTTGTATCAGGCTATTTACTGTTATCTATCACTACATATACCTCATACATCTAACAATATATTCTTGTTACTTATTTTATAGCACAAACCCAAAGTAAAATGAGGCTGCCTAAATCACATATATCTCATTCAGTTGTGCAGTAGTAAACAGTAATTTATAAATTGACCTAAGTGAAATAACTATTATTCTTTTTGTTAATTACTGGACTCTACGTTTATTAATATCAAGATCGATTATTAAACATGTTAAACTATGTTTAGAACAAACGGTTTTAAACTGTGAAAATAGCAACTTCCATAGTGGGGTAAATCAAATAAATTCAAGTATCGTGTTAATAAGAGTGTTTCGAACGGGAAATGTTTAACATTTTTGTAGCAGCACGTGTAATGTTTATACTCAGATTGTCCAACTATACATTAGCTAGTTTATCCTATCAAGGATGCTTGGTAAAGTGCGCAAACGCAGCGTTTAGAGACCAAAGCTTTAACAGAAAACCAATGATTACATTCTATGTAGCTCTTTTCTTATTGTAATTATAAAAAAATTTAAAAGCAGAGCTTCTAAAAAATGATACTATAGTTTATTTTCTGCATACAACACTTCCTTTGCTCAAGGAACGACATCATAAGACCCACGGACAGTGTTCCTTGAGCACGGAAAGGCCTCACAGTAAATAAAAAAGTAGGCTTATATTATTTGGAGTATTTGTTTTTAAATTTATAGAACAATGATTGTTTTTGGGTTGGCTATTATATCATTTTCGCATTGAGATTTTCAATGAATGGAACACCAGAATAATATTGTATTACATAACATAAGCAATGTAAAATGTTATAGGTTACTTTTTTGAGGAAACTCGGTTCGGAAATGAAAAAAAAAACTTCCAGCCGAGTGAGAACCCGATAGATTACAATAAGACCCAAATAGATGGGTTTATGCCTATCTTGCCAATCATTGGGGCAGGTGAAGCCAGGTGCCCCATGTTATCGTGGGATAGAAACTCACAACTCTAGAACGTTCCGATTAGTGTAAGATATTCATTTCTCTCAATCACCGTTATCAATCAACTCGAGATCAACCCTACTACTTAGAATAAAGAAAATACTTTGAAACTTTGTATGAGTGAAGTCAATAAGCTATTGGATGTCCTGAGAGTATCATTCAAATGTTTAAAAAAATAGTATTTTCAATTTAAATAATTAAATAAAGACGAGAATTATTTTTACATTTTAAAACTATGACATAAAAAAGTTAAGTCGGCTGCGTACTTTTGTTGCCGATTTTTTGGTCAGTTTAAGTTTAAAAACGGTGGAAAATGGTTTTGTTAAATAGTTGAAGTTTTCAGAACATATTTTCTTTTTTAATTAGCTCTTATGGTTTGGCCTAAAATGAGTTTGTGTAGACGTTAGTTTACGAGTGTCCTCCCCGCAAGGCGCACCCCTCCTTCCGTTCGTACCGAGCCGGTTCCCATCTGTTAATATCCACGTATCGTACATTATAGCATAAAATCCAAACGTGAGTAGAACACCCTGAAAAAAGTTACTATTATACAGTATCATATCTCTACAAATAATAACATCACACCACTTATGTAATTAAAGGAAGGAAATTCAATCAGAAAACAAAAATCTAAAAACAAGTATAACAAAGGAGTTCAATGAGCTATTTATTTTTTGCAATAAGATACACACATAATGATGAGCAAATTGTATGTATAAGCGTGGATAACCAAATAATATTAGGGAAACATGACTATACCAATCCTTATAATTCCTTCATCTCAAAAAAGCCAAAAATACAAATATCTAAAGTTTAATGATTACATAATGTAACAAAGTGTATAAAGGAATAAATAAAAATATTGTGTTAAGTCCTGTAAACATTTATTAAACAATTAGTCACACGGCAATTAAGGTAAAGATTTATAGATAAAATTATAATAAAGTATGGAAAATGACTTAAATGTACAATAAAATAAATATGGTTCAGATCTTTACGAACTCAGTTAATTAATGTAACTAATCTGTAATACTCAGTTGAGAAGAGGAGGAAGTTTTAAGTCATACATTATAAATGTTAGTTTATTGACCTTCGTTTATTGACGCTTTATCAAACAGTCCGAATTCTGAGAAATTGATCCTATAAGGAACAATCTTCAGCTTGAAAGTTTAATTTTTCCTTTTTATTGAAGCATCCAAAAGCAACACATGACATAGGCATTGTGCGTTTGTGAAGACAACATCATCCACAACATAAACAAGTTAAACAAGAGTATACAACAAGATGTTTAGCAACACGCTGGAAGCACACGCGTCAGTAAGCGGAGTGTATAGCAGGTGACTACAGTAAGCTCGACATGGGCGAAGTGAAGAGCGGGGGAGCAAGGCGACGCTCCTCAGTAGGGTGACTCACGCCCGCGCCGCCATATTGTTGAGTATTAGCCGCTCCGCAGTGGCTTCACCTGCGAGCACCCGATGTCCTATCTATTGGTCTTATTGTAATCTATGGTGAGAACCCACTATACACCAGAAAATATCCAAACAGTTCTTCATATTGTCATTCAGCGTGTCAAACTTACGTAGAAGTGGTCAAGATTCAGACTCAGGATATTCACCCACACAAACTTCTAATTGCTCAGAGAATTAAAATCTAACACGTATTTGTTTCATCCTTGGTTCGGTAAACAGTAAACGACAACAATGAATTTTTTTAACCTGTGGATTGTTAGACAAAGAGTATGACACCACACATTTTCACAAATAATTGACACAGTCTGTTTCAATAAGATGGAAGAACGTCAGGAACTGCACGGGTTTTGATGGTAGCAATACCCAGATCCCATGACCTTCTGGCTTGTGTTTTTTTAGTTCCATCATCTTGAAAGCGACGTCTTTCTTGGTCGACCTTCGATAACAGAAGACTTGAAAGCCAAGAGCGGATTTCCATTTCAGATGGTATGTTAAACCATAAAAAGAGGCTTCATGATTAATTTAACCATGATGGATTGTTCTCTTACTGACCGGCAAGATGTATTGTCAAACTACAATTTACTTTATTTATTCTTAAAGCCACTATTTTTACTTTTACAAGGTAAATTTTTTAATGTTTATTATATAATTTAACTTTTAAAATATTTCGTTTCTTTGTACTAACATATGCCTGATTTACAGCCGTATTCCTTAACTTTGATATGGATATTGACGTTTTAAAATAACAGTTCTTACTTGTAGGAGCGATTGGGCATCGGTAGATGCACACTGCTTTATTCACGTTCAAGAAATACACTTGGTACTGTCCATCGTCATCTGAAAACAACAAACATAATTAATTAACAGTAAATTAGTGCAAGTTCGCCCTTCAAGCATGGTTCCTATATCCGTTTTATAACATATTACTCATCAGTTTTCTCATTCACCTCACGGTCTTTATTACAATTATATCGAACTAAAGAATCAATATAATGGAACAGTTGTTAATTGATTGGTTTCACTTTATTTCCCCCGCATGAAGCATGTAAACACTTACATCTTATGTAGTGTATGAATGGAGTATTGTATAACATGCATGATATGTAAATATAATGTGATAGTAAATATAGCCATTTGTAGTTCTGATTGCGGAACCAAATGCCCAAAAAGCATTACACTGGTTTTCATAACTTAAATGCTATGTGTGTGATGATCTTACAAATGTCATTTATATGGCCGCATCCAACTTCTTCCTGGCGGTAAGATACTTGCAGAGGAGGCGTGACTCTAAAACAAAATTTAAATCGTATTAGATTTATGTTTCGTTATTTCGTTTAAACAAATTTCTAACAACAAGATATTTCCTGAAGATGCAAAATTTTCAATTTTGTCCTGTACATTATTAAATGCACTATTATATAAAGTGATGTTCAGTTTAATAAATGCAATAATTTGAATTTTAATCTCACAGAGGATGTTTGCAATTTTAATCTCAGACCATTTGGTGGTGAGACCAGAGCAAGCTCATTCAACTGCTGTCCAATACGTAATAGTAAGTAGATATTTGGACTAAAACTACGGTTAAAATACTTATATAATACAATACATATTAACTTAATTGCAGGTTAATTATAAAAAATATTATTACACAGAATTTATGACAATTTACTAAATTATATACTCATTTTTGAAGTAGGCAGTGAAGTTCGCGTTAGCCTTTTTGTCTTCCGGGGCATGAATCATGATTTTTGAACATTTCATATAGTCTTGGACATCGGTCTCATGCAGCACAGCAGTTGTAACGGGAGACATAGTATGTAACTGTAACATAACTCCAATATTTCATATAGTCTTGGACGTCGGCCTCATACAGCACAGCACTTATAACGGGAGACATAGTATGTAACTGTAACATAACTCCAATATTTCATATAGTCTTGGACATCGGTCTCATGCAGCACAGCAGTTATAACGGGAGACATAGTATGTAACTGTAACATAACTCCAATATTTCATATAGTCTCGGACATCGGCCTCATGCAGTACAGCAGTTATAACGGGAGACATAGTATGTAACTGTAACATAACTCCAATATTTCATATAGTCTTGGACATCGGTCTCATGCAGCACAGCAGTTATAACGGGAGACATAGTATGTAACTGTAACATAACTCCAATATTTTATATAGTCTCGGACATCGGCCTCATACAGCACAGCAGTTATAACGGGAGACACAGTATGTAACTGTAACATAACTCCAATATTTCATATAGTCTCGGACATCGGCCTCATACAGCACAGCAGTTATAACGGGAGACAAAGTATGTAACTGTAACATAACTCCAATATTTCATATAGTCTTGGACATCGGTCTCATGCAGCACAGCAGTTGTAACGGGAGACATAGTATGTAACTGTAACATAACTCCAATATTTCATATAGTCTTGGACATCGGTCTCATGCAGCACAGCAGTTGTAACGGGAGACATAGTATGTAACTGTAACATAACTCCAATATTTCATATAGTCTTGGACATCGGTCTCATGCAGCACAGCAGTTGTAACGGGAGACATAGTATGTAACTGTAACATAACTCCAATATTTCAGATAAACGATTCCGTTAGTAATTTAAAATGTTTACTTACCAATAAAAACTATACAATTTATTCAATAGTTGCATGAAGACGCACACCAGAAGCTTTGCGTTTAGCTCTTGGAAACTTCACTTGAAGAGCTCGCTTGCATTATTGGTAGTATTAATCCATATTGCACTATTTCCGGTGGCATATACTAATGTCTGAACAAAACGAATCTGAACGAAGACTCTGACTGAACGAACGGAGAGGGCACATCTTGTTGTGCTTCGGACCATACTCATAATGCTATCTAACATTTTTTTAAATTTCAGTAGAGATATCAGGTCAGAAATCAGTAAATAAAACCAATATTGTTTTAACCTATTATAATTACATGCAGTATAAATCAATTGTTACAATAGGCACATTCAACGTACTAACTAAAACATAATTCAATGTATATTTCAAGTAAAAAATTATATCATTACAATTAAGAAAAATCTGTTTAGTACCTACTGAAAACATAATTAAGGATTATGTGTTTACAAAACATAGTTTTGTAAACAAAGAACTACAGTGTTGTGTAACGATGAAATATTTGGAAATTAAAAACAGGGGAACTCAATTATGAAGTTGGACATGAATATATAATTACATACTATTAATGATATGCATAATTAATAATAATACACGGTATAAATTGAGAAACAACAAATACTACTACCACCATGTTCATAAATACTATTTAGTACGATTTTTGACAACTAAAACTTACATTAATTAGTAGAGTCATTTCAATAAATATATAGCATTGGAATTGGCATATTGCACAAAATATAATACTTACACTATTTTGGCTGAGCATTAGCTAAATCAATCATTCCAGGGACTGAACAATTTTATTTATATCAGTCTGTAGGATATCTTTAGAACAAACTGACCTACAGGATTTTGGAAAAATCTTCGTTTATGTATACGGAACATTAATTTTGGTGTTAATTAATGTCACATCATGTAAAGTGTAATGTACGCATTTTCTAAATAATCAGCTCAACCAAGTTAATTTCTAACTGATTTGCACCGCATATAATAGATTACAATGATTGAGTTAGTTACGATAAATCAAATCACGATGAACTGTATTATATTTTGAAAGTGGTCGATCAAAATTATCCCGTAAACTCGAGGTTACTCCGATAGACAATCAATTATCTGGCTCTGCTGGTAACAATCTTGCGGGATATTATTTGGGAAAAAGAATAGTAACCTTTTGAATTATATTGTTGCAACTCTAATAAATAAAAATGTTTTAGGTAATCTAAAATAAAGTACTTGATTCTTGCGTTGTTTTATAAATAATGGAAAGGAATTATCTTGACATTGTCCTTAAGGGTTTATTTCCTTTTTGTGAAAAGCAGTTTTTCTTTGACATGATATAAATTAAGGATCTCGGTTTAACGCTAATTTGGGGTCAGTTCGTTATCCGATCCTACAGTAGCAAGTATGGCAGTAGCATTTCGTGTGTTATCATCCCTTCGTGGAATATTGGCTTTGTTTCAAATTCCAATTTTTTGCTGCCTGGTACTTTTAGGTTACATTTGAAAATTACAGTATGATATTAGATCGTCCATTATGCAAAGGAGTGGAAAATTTATTATTATTATTTTTAAACTAGTATGAATCTAAGGGTGAAATTTGGGGAAGACGTTCCAGACTAGGACTAGATACATAATGCATTCTTTGAGGCTGGTAGGGAGGATGTTGTCTATTTACGGCCAAAATGTCAGAAGCTCTCGCTTTACTCCGAACTCGACTTATTAAAACTATGTCTATGGTGGGAGTTCTACATTGCGAGCTCTTCCACGCTCTCTCACTCTCACAGTTCGGCTATCACTTCAGGTACTAGCGGTTTTTTATGTAGAACAAAAAGTACCTAGTGTGCTATGCAGAACATTGCAGATTCCATTTTTTTTGGTAATTTTTCTGAAACTTGTCAAAAAATTATCGATCCGGAGATAAGTGGTTAAATAAATAATAAGAAACATATAGCAAATCAGGTATATCGATGGATGGACCTCTCTGAGATATCGAGTATAACCATTCCGAGTGTGGCGTTCATTTTCTATTGTCGCGACAGCCAGCTACTCCCAGATTTGCTCAAAAAAATAACCTGTAAGCGTGGCGCGGCCCGGCGTGGCATGGCGTGGCGTAATCGAGCGATTGTGCTAAAACAACAAAGTTTAGGTCATTTATGATCTGTCTTGCTGACGAAGACATGGTACGATCATTAGCCCAGTCAATCTAGGTAAAAAATCATGCAAACACCGGAAATGCGAGGTATAAAGCTGAATTTTGGCAAAGATGTTCTTTATGATATCCTTGACCATATACTAAAAGTCCCCTACCGTCCCTGTGTGCTTCTTCCGGTATAACGAAAATAGGTGGGAGGGGGGGGCGAGTATTACTTAAACGCTTACTGCTTTAGAACGGTAAGATATACAGAAATATAAAAAACTGATTTAGATTCAGTAAAATGTGGCCATTAATAAAGGTCATGTGATAAAATGTGATAACTGTAACCGTTAAGCATTAATAATTAATTTATTTATTGTTTTACTTTCTTTTTAGCTAGAATTGTGTTATAATGCTATATTCTAGTGTTATTTCTTGATGTAACAAAGTTGTAAAAGCTCTATTACATGTTAATAAAGTATACACAACTTATAGACAATCGTGAGTGTTTACTTAATAGCGAAGCCGGACGCCCGCCGCGCCGCGCCGGCACGGTGCGATGACAGCGGTCGCGGTGCGGCAGAGGCACAGTCATCGCTAACAGGATTCAACGTGAACGGCGTGTCGCGCATGCGTTCTTGAACATGTTTACAACTGCACTGTAGTTGAGGCGGAGTGCCCGTTCTGTTTACACCCAGTGCGTGCGTTTTGTTAATATTTCACGTTGTGTGCGTGCGTGTCTTTTGAAGTGATGTTAGTGTACTTTCAGATTGGTTGTATTTTTTGCATTAAATATGGAAATAGATTTTTTTTTTGTGTGCCCATGGCTTTGGTGCTGGTTGTGATTCTAAAAACACACTGAATATTGTTAGCGTAACTGAGAAAGGTGTAGAAGGACTAAAAAGTGCAAGTGAAAAACGCGGAGATGGCTTACATGACAAGTTTAGTACAGTTACAGACCTGAAAGTTCATGATGTTTGCCGAAAGAATTATACCAGACCTACAAGCATTAAGAAGTATATATCTAAAAATGTTGGAAGTGAAGTTTCAAGTGAACCGTCAACCTCGTATAGAACAAGATCTACAGAAGTAGAAGGTTTCGATATTAAAACTCATTGTTTATTCTGTGCTAAGCATATAGATTTCCAAGCAATAAAAAAGCGGGCTTTAAAGTATAGGAATTCAGCTCATCACGTTGAAACATTGACAGTGCAGACTAGAATTCTCAACATTGCTTGCATTCGTGGTGATGATTGGGGCAGAGAAGTAGACACACGTGTCCGTGCAGCCGGTGATCTAGTTGCTGCTGAAGCCATTTACCATGGAAACTGTTTAACTCAGTTTTTTAAGTTAAAAAAAAAATACGAAGTCCGATGATAATGATTACAAACATGATGCCTTTTTAAAGTTGTGTAATAGGTTAAATGAAAACGACGAATGCCAGTACAGTTTAAGAGAACTTTCAGATATCATGGACACCTTTTTGGATGGAAAAGATGGATATACTACTAAACATCTAAAGAACAAACTTATTGACCATTATGGCTCCGATATAATTATTACTGACATACCTGGGCGCAGTACAATAATCAGCTTCCGAATGGCAACACATAGAATTTTACATGATATGTGGTATGAAGACAGAAAATCCAATCCCGAAGAAGAGCAACTGAGGATAATTTCTGCTGCTGCTGAAGTAATTAGATCAGACATTCGCGGCTGCGTTTACAACCTTGGTGAGCATTCTACATTGCACCCTGATTGCGTGGATTCACAAACTCTAATGTCTTTAATACCTAAGTCCCTTCAAGTATTTCTTAATACTGTAGTTAAGCATAAGGGCACCAATGAAGAAAATACTGAACTAAAAAAAGCTGCGATAGGCCATGCTATTATAAGTGCATGCAGGCCACGCTCTTTCTTATCACCACTTTTGATAGGTTTGAGCATGTATGTTCATAACCATTATGGTTCAAGGCTTTTGGTTGATATTTTGAATAGACTTGGTTTCGGAGCAAGCTATACTGAAGTACAGCGTTATGAGTATTC
>NW_025786443.1:0-16722 GCF_021130785.1 Homalodisca vitripennis
AAAATACTGGAAATAAATAGAGTTTAGAAAAAGAAATTGTTTATGCAATTTAAAAATGAGAGAAAAAACCACAATAATTTCTTGCTTTAAATTTATGGTAAATTGTTCATTTCATTAGTTGTGCAAATAATGAAGGATTAATTTATATATATATATAAATATATATATAATATATATATATATAATTTGTGTTAGTTAAAGGTAATAATTATTGTAGCCAACTGGCAATAAATTTGTTTCAGTCAATAGAACAGTAACTCTTCCTCTTTCTTCACATGTGTCATTTGGACTTTAAACAATAAGAATTACAAAAAATATTTAACATTTTTTCTGTAGGATAAAACCTTATGATTATATGAACCCTGAGCCGGTTCCAACTTCCTATATCTCCCCCGGCTCATGTGTGTTTTATATAGTGTGTGTGTGGTTTATTGGCTGCAGAGGCGACTGACCTTGTGAAGGCGTTTGGCTGTTCGCCGAGGAGTGGCGTAAAGACTCTTCTGAGCTGTTAAGTGTAACTAGGTTAGGAGTAGCTCCTGTTTAAAAATTTTGGTTTTATTTAAGTTTTTTGTTTAGATTTGTCGAGCTGATACGATCTAACATGTGGGGCTAGGTTTACGGGCCCCTCACTGAATGAGGGTCCAAGGGATGTGAAGCTGTTTTTATCTCCGTGTCATCCTCTCCATCTTGCGAGGTCGCAGAGAAACATTCAACTTGTTGCGCTCCTGCTGATGAGGGACGGTCCACACATGATGGACATTTCCTACCAGTCAACATCTGTGATAACCCTGTGATAATTGTTATTGTTGCCATCTTATAATAGGCCGTTTATATTTTGGTTATTTAATTTTAAGTTAGTTTTGTTGATTATTATTTAGTTATTTTCTTGGATTTTCATTAATGGAGCCCCGACCTTAGCCGAAGGATTAACGGGTGGAATTTTGGCATTTTCTTGTTTCAAATGTATGGCGTTTCCACTTTTTGTATGCAAGGTGCACCTGGACATAGAATTGTTCGACGGTATTATACTACTGCGAGGGCACTTTTTATTTTTTATTTTTTAAAATATATTTATATATTACCTAATTATATTGACTGGATAGGCCTTGATGTTTTAGTTAGTAAAAGTGAAACCTGAGTATACTGACCACGGGTGTTTTTTGTGTTTTTTTTTACCTAGTTTAATTTTGATCCGGCGATCCCAGTCGCCACCATGGGACGGCGAGTTTCCCTGTTGGTTTTGCTGGGGGGGTGCGAGCGGGCGATGTAAGGTTTCACAATGGTAGCAGATGCTGTGGTTACCTGCTCTCTCAGACTGTTCTCTCAAGTTTCTGGTTTTGTTTGTTGGTGTAGGTTAGTGTTAGGTAGATGTGGAGGTATAGAAGTTACACATTTTTTTTTTGATTTAGGAGCGTCGCCCTCGCACTGGGATACCGCGGTGGCTATTGGTTTAAGTGTCTTGCTTACTGCAGACTTTACCCCTTTGCAGGTGAGCAGGGGTCTCCTAAATTGAGCTTTTTTGAACCGCTTAAATTTATCCTAACTGTTATCTATACTTCTCCCCTATCAATGTGTTTGTTTTGTTGATATTTATTGCTTCTCTGTGTTTGTAGGTTGTGGTTAGTGTATATTTCTTGCAGAGGCTATCCTTCCTATTAGGTAGCAGGTATTAAAGTTCTTCCAGACTTGGGACCTTCGTCCAGTGTAAGCCCTTTGTGAGTTGAGTCCACTTAGTTGTACTAAGTTAATTGTTGCGTACGCTTTGTTTGTATTTATTTTGTCTTAATTTGTTTTGGTATGTGCGTTTTCCCTGGTGCCTGAACATCTAACATCTGCGCAAGGGCCCGAGTTGGTTTTTTGAGGTCCTGGCGTAGAGGACAGAAGCCCGAGGGAGATGTGAGGGCATTAAGAGCTCAATTTACGGGATTTGTATAGCCGGTTGGCACCGCCAGCTGGAATGCAGAGTTTTTCCAAATTAATACTGAATTTGAGTATTGTAAAACCCGAATGGAAAAGTTAGAACGACGATATTAATTTTGAGTTCACTTCCCATCGTCCGGGTCAAGCAAAAGGCTAGATTGGCATCTCAATCTTTTACATTGGCGTTGGAGCAGAATAGTTTTTTAACTCTATTGTCAGCTCCTAGGTTTAGACTCTGATATTAAAAGTTGGGCCTTTTTCGGCCACATGTTTTGTATATCAAATTAATAAACAAGCCTTAGGATGGTTTTGAGTGAGGTGCGCTCGGTGAAAGAGAAGGGGGTACTATTTACCGCTGTCACTCCAACGGAGGTTTCCCAATACCATTACCTTTGCTAACCGTCCACCGGCTCTTTCTTTCGAGCCTCCAGAGTTACTATGTCTCCGATGGGTAGTGGCCCTCCTGAAGCGGCTGGTGAGGCATCATCTATAGTTGTGCCTTCCTTTTCTAGCTTTGGCAAATTGCCCCATCCTTTGGGGAGTGTTTTACAACACTTCCCCAGAGTTGATGGGCTTGGACACTAATTTACTTTATCCATTTCCTTCTGGAAGTTTTTAAGCTGATGAGAATTTCCTGGTATGACAGATGCCATGCTTATGCAGATTTTTAGCGCAGTTTTCCTTAAGGCCGCTTTTTGATCGCCTTCTAGACTGCCTTAAGAGAGGTGCCACTTTTGACCAGTTCCATGCCGAGATCTTGGAGTTCTTTGTACCTGCTCGGGTTAGGGAGCGCTTGCGGGTGGAACGCGTTTACCGTCCTCAGGCACCAGACGAGACGTTGAGCCATTTTGTCGGGGAGATACGGGATGTAGCCCGGGTGTGGTGTTGCGCTTGAGCTTGAGCGAAACAGAGTTGGTGAGCCTTATTTTGGAGGGCATTTAAACCTGAAGAACGCTCCCGTTTGATTTTTTGTAGCCGTCCCGCATCTTTTGCGGATTTGGACCGCCTCTCCATCATCTCTAGAGGGGTTCAGGATGCGGATGATCAAAGGGAGGCCATGTCGAGGCATCTTCCTCACTTGCCTCCGGGGCCGGTCCATGCTCCGGTGCGGTCTGAGCCAGCAAGCTGCTCCTTCCCGTAGGCAGCCTCCTACCTGTTATGGCTGCAAGGCAAGTGGGACATATTAGGACCGTTTTGTCCACTTAATAAAAAAAACTAGTAAGCTTGCGGACGGAGTAAGCCCGACTCGTGCCGTAAAGGTAATTTTGAGGGCAAAAATGTACATTAATTTTGATGGTAAAAGGGTAGCTGGTTTAATACAGAACAGAAAGAAAACAGAAAGAAATAGACTTGGGGACAGTTATCATCGTTGGCCGAGAGGGGAGGTTGCTGCTCTGGCCGCGCAGGGAGTAAGGGCTGCCCGCTCAACCTCGTCCACAACTGGATGTGCTTGTGGGGAATGTGGTGCAGAAGGCCCTGGTTGATTCTGGGTTCAGCACGCAGCCTGATTTCTTTGTCGTTTTTTGAAGATCTAAAATCCTCTGGGCTAATACGGCAGGTTGAGCCTAGTTTCACTTATCTGCTGGACTGCTTCACGCACACCTTTACCTATTATCTGTAGTGCCCAGATTCACATAAAAATTAATTATTTTCTCTTGGGATTGGAGCTTTTTGGTGGCTAAGGACCTGACTTTTTCCTTTCATCTTGGGAGCAGATTTTATCGGAAAAACTGGCATGATTTTGGATTTGGCCTCCAGTCATGTTTTTCTTTGCTTTCGCCAGGCGGGTGTTCGTTCCCTTTTCTTGATGTCGAGTCTCGTGGGGACTGCATGCCTTAGAGATGGAAGATAAGAGCTTGACTCCTCCTGACCAACTAGGACATCTTACGCCGAAAGAGGCTGAGGACATAAGGCAGATTTGTTCCAGTTTTCCTGAAGTCCTCACTGACAAACTGGGCACGACCAATCTCTTGGAATACGAGATTTCGTCCTACAGACAACCCGTCCTGTACGTTCCCATCCATAAAAAGCTTGCTCCAGCCCAAGATGGAAATTCTGAGAAATATGATCGATGATTTACTTAAGAGTGGGGTAATCGAGCCGTCTTGCTCAAATTTTTCCAGTCCAGCGTTTCTAGTGCCGAAACCTAATGGGAAGTCCAGATTGGTCCTGGATTATCGAAAGCTCAATGCTCAGATAGAAGTTGGACTCCGTGCCTCTCCCCGATTTGCATTCTGCTTTCGACTGGTTTGGTAAGGCCAAGTATTTCTCCATTTTTGATCTTAATCAGGCATACCATCAGATTCCTCTAAAACACGAGTCTCGACCTCTCACTGCCTTTTGTGTGCCTTGGAATTTGTACCAGTTCAACCCGAGTGCCAATGGGCTTGGCTGTTGGGGGCCCAAACACTCACCAGACTCCTGGATTCTATCTTTTCATGATGTCAAAATTTAAGTTCGTGTTCAACTATCTGGATGACCTGCTTGTGTACAGTGAGAGTTATGAGGAGCACTTGACTCATCTGGAGGAAGTTCTAACTAGGCTGCGAGAGTCTGGCCTTACCGTCAATCCTGAAAAGGTGAGTTTTGCTCAGCCTGAAATATCGTTTCTGGGTCATCTTGTCTCTTCTCGAGGTGTTTGTATTGATCCAGAGAGAACCCAGGCAATCAGGGAGTTTCCTCCTCCTAAGGATGCCAAGGGGATTGCCCGTTTTGTGGGAATGATAAATTTTTATCGTCGTTTCATCCCCAATGTTGCTGAAGTGGCGGCCCCTCTGAACTCTCTTAGGAAAAAGGGTGCCCAAGTTTGAGTGGGGTGAAGCGCAACAGACTGCTTTTGAGCAGCTGAAAAGAGGCAGTGATGCAGCCTCCAGTCTTGGCTATGCCTGATTTCAGTCGTAGGTTCGTCTTGCAAACTGATGCTATCCTCCTTAGCCGTTGCTGCTGTTTTATCCCAAGAAGTAGATGGTATCCGGCAGCCCATAGCTTATGCTTCACGCACGTTAACCCCTTGTGAGAAGAAGAGTTGTTCTGTTTATGAGCTGGAATGTTTAGGCTGTCGTGTTTGGAATTAACAAGTTCAGGCGTTACCTAGAAACATAAAGAATTTTTGTTGGAAACCGACAACCAGGCACTTTCTTGGCTCCTTGCCCACCCCCGTCAGCTCGGGAAGATTGGTCGCTGGGTAGTCCAAATTTTTTCTGCCCTTAAGTTCACAGTGCAGCACGTGCGAGGCACCCAAAAATATCATAGCGGACACTCTGTCACGCATGTATCACTTACCCAACGACCACCAGAATTTATCAGAGCCGCCATGTTGTGGCGTTGCTCCTAGACTTTCCTCTGGCATTTTCGGACATTGTTCCACACCAACTTAAGGATCCCGAGCTTGACTGCTATCATCAATGAGCTTAAAAACGGAGGTGCCCACCCTCCTTATTTTCTGTACCGAGGTGCTCTATGCTGCCGTGACAAGCAGCGGAGAAAACCTAAGTTAGTGCTGCCAAGCTTTCATTGTACCGATGGTCTTTCAGTATTTTTCATTCTTCTCCTGTGGGTGGACATCTAGGAATTCATAAGACCATCGCGAAGATTAGGGATCAGTTCATCTGGAAAGGTATGGACGGGATATTGCAGCTCGAGTACGTTTCTTGTGAACTGTGCTCGCTAAGCAAAACCCGCTCAAAATACCAAGTTGGGTCTTTTGTCATCTGAGGTGGCGGAAAAACCTTTGGAGAAGGTTTTCATTGACTATGTTGGGCCCTCTCCCGCGTAGCAAGTCCGGAAATAAGTTCCTACTTGTTTGTGTGGATGCCTTCTCCAAGTTTGTTTGGTTGTTCCCATTGCGGAGTGCTACCGCGACAGCTCACGGTGCAAGCACTTCGTAACCTTTTTTTTCAACACTTTGGAATCCCCGCCACCTTAGTTTCCGATAATGGGTTCACAATTTGTCTCTAATATCTTTAAAAGAATGTGCTTTGGGCACGGAATCCGCCATGTGACTACTTCCCCATTCTATCCTCAGCCTTCTCACGCCGAACGGTTTAATCGCAATCTTCGATCTGCTCTCATTGCCTTTCATGCGGAAAATCAGACCACCTGGGATCAACAACTACCTTGGATCCAATTTGCCTTTAATACGGCCCAGCATGAAAGTCACAAGGCGGTACCTTTCGAGTTATTATTTGGGCTTTCCGCCAAACAACCCCTTGGCGAACCTTTGGAAAATTAGCGATCTTCTGCCACCTCCTGGTACTCCCGATGTGAAAGGCCACTTGGGAGGCAGCCAGGCGGAATCTCATTCGGGCTAGGGAGTTAGTAAGGAGGAAGTACAACCGAGGTCGTATTGCCAATCCCTTCCAGGTGGGGGATCTAGTTTACTGCAAGGCTCACCCAGTCAGTTCGGCTGTGGACAAAAGAGCTGCTAAACTTTGCTACAGGTGGACTGGTCCCCACCGCATCTTGAAGTTTCTGACTCCGGATGACTGCCCGACTGGGAGATCCTCAGTCCGAGAAGATTTTCAGGAAGGCGCACATATCCCATCTGAAGCCTTGCCGGAGTCAATCCGTGATTTCTCTTTAGTCTGTGCGGAAGGGTTTTAGGTCCAGAGGCGCTGATCACCTCTGCTCCTTCTTCCTGATCAAGGTTCCTGTTTTCTTCTTTGTACCCACGCTACTCTTGGAGGGATTTCTTGCCTCCAACTGGATTTTCTTGATTTTCCCTTCTGCAGAGACTTCAGGGTTTCCGGTTTATAATTCTTCAACCGTTTGGGGGGAGAGGCATTTCGTTCGGTTCTTCTTTTTGAAGAAAAATTAACAAGAGGGGAGATCCTCCTTTTGGGGGGGGAGTCTGAGCCGGTTCAATACCTATATCTCCCCGGCTCATGTGTGTTTTATATAGTGTGTGTGTGGTTTATTGGCCTGCAGAGGCGACTGACCTTTTGAAGGCGTTTGGCCTTTCCGGAGAGTGGCGTAAAGACTCTGAGCTGTAGTGTACTAGTTAGGAGTAGCTCTCTGTTTAAAATTTTGGTTTATTTAAGTATTTTGTTAGATTTGCTGAGCTGATTCCTTCTAACATGTGCGGCTAGGTTTAACGGCCCCTCACTGATGAGGTCCAAGGGATGAGCTGTTTATCTCCTGTCATCTCTCCATCATGCGTGGTCGCAGAGAACCTTCACTTTGCGCTCTGCTGAGGGACGCGCCACCATGATGGACATTTCTACCAGTTCAACATCTGTGATACCCTGTGATATTGTTATTGTTGCCATTTATATAGTTTATATTTTGTTATTTAATTTTAAGTTAGTTTTTAGATATTATTTAGTTATTTCTTGGATTTCATTAGGAGCCCGCCCTTAGCTGAAGGATACCGGGTGGAATTGGCATTTCTTGTTTCAAATTATGGCGTTTCCAATTTTTGTATGCAGGTGCACCTGACAAGAATTGTTCGAGGTATATACTACTGCAGGCACTTTTTATTTTTTATTTTTAATATATATATATATATATACTTAATTATATTGACTGGATAGGCCTGTGTTTTCGTTAGTAAATGAACCTGAGTATACTGACCACGGTGTTTTTTTTTTTTTTTTTTACCTAGTTTAATTTTGATCCGGCATCCCGTTCGCCACCATGGGCCTGCGCGTTTCCTGTTGGTTTGCTGTGGGTGTGTGCGAGCGGCGATGTAAGGTTTCAACCCTGAGAAGACACAGATGTTCTAATTGGAGAGAAAAAATATTAAAACAACATAAATCTAAATGGTTTATTCTAGCGAAATACTGACAATTGACTACGGTTTAGAGCAAAATTGAACTTTCCATTGATGCCACTTTGGTGGTTTTCGTCTCCTTATCTGAATGGGTTTGTAATTTCTATAAGGACGTAGTTGGGATTTGAGCAGCGCACCAACTCTGATTCAAAATATTAAGTTTTTGTGATAATAATAAGCAAACGTGAGTCAGAAAGGTGTATATACATGAAAGTATTTCATTCTCTTTCGATTGGTATGCTAACGAGGTGTGGCAGAAAAGTTGAGAGACTGGAATCACTGATAGAGATCTGGCAACACTGCAACCTTCTCCTTATCACAACTTGTACTTTGGACTCTCCAAAGGGCCCAGTACCTCATAGTTTCAACCTTGTCCTGTGACTACATGACCCCTTAGGAACGTGATACCAAGTGAAGTGTATTTCTAGTGTGGTTGTGTTTTGAATAAATGGAAACACCAACATAGTTTGGGAGCAACGGTGGATTGTTATGTGTCTTAGTTACCATTAAAATTTTGTTTTTAGTCTGGGTGAATCTGGGCGACTTTGACATTTTCACAAAAAGTTGCAAGAAGCTTTAAGGGGGAACATTCATTATCACAGAGGCACAAGTTTTTCAGTGCCATAAGGCATTTTTAGTAGGGCCGAGAAGTTAATTGAGGATGAAGCATCGCTCTGAGAGGCTTTCAACATCGGAGAAGCTGATGCAAGAACATCGCATGAGTGGAGAAGCTCTGCTGGGGGAGGGTCAGACTGTCAACTTTACCATTAAGGCTAAAGAGTATGGAGTTGACGATTGAATAGTTTCACTTCTTTATTAGGTAATTCTGACCAACAAGATTTGGGGCATGAGAAAGGTGGTTGTGCCAAGATTCGTACCATAAAACCTAAACAATTGGAAGACCAAAAAGACAATCAAAAGGAAATTGTATGCTTTGATCTCTTCTTTACGGTATTGTAAACATAACCTACACCAGTTTTTCAGTCACAGTAATTGACAAATCATGGGTTTTTTGAGTATGAATCCTCGAGACAACAATAACGAAAAGTGAAGGAGTGGCACATTTTCCCCAATCTCGCTTGACCAAGAAAGGCTTGCATGACGCAAAATAAAAAAAATCAAAAAAACCTTGCTTATTTTTTTTTTATAGAAGTGATGATCGTTCCCACAAGACAAAATGTGTGCCTTTAAGACAGGCTGGGTGTAACAAAATCTTTTTAAAATTAAAATAGAATAGAAACACCATTTATTTATTGAGGGCAAAATTAGGTTCTTCTTACATTTAAGGAATTTTTTTTATATTATAAAGAAGTCCCTTGAACGGCTCAGAAAAAAGGTACTTACTTTGTGTTCAGATTGACATTTTTCCAGGGACCATTGGGTGCTCCATCATGACAATGCCCTCCCTGTCACACACCGCCCAATTTGTCTTTCAACACAGTTTTTTTACCAATAAAGGTTTATTCCTGTTTGATTCTCCAAGCTCCCAGTTATTAAAACAGTTCTCCAAGCCCCTTATGACTTCTTTTTGTTTCCTTAAGATAAACAAAACACTTGAAAAAGGGCATCATCTTGGTTACTAATTGAAAACATCTCAACAGTATGTGTTAATTGGAAGATTATTCCCTAAAAGTTTCATATATATTGGTATCAAAAATACATGGCCTCGTAGAAGTAACAGGTTATTCTATGGTGCATTGAGGGTTAATTTAGTATTACAAAATACTTTTTAAAATTAATTTAAAATTTTTGTGGGTTTAAAATGTTTGTGGACTTTTAATTTTAGAATTGGCGATGATTATCTTTCCAGTCCTACAAGAAAAAAATTCTGTCTGATAGACAGATAAAATTTCTGGCTTTAATTTATTATTATCAATTCAATGTCCTACCTTTACACACCTACTTTTCGATATAGTCTAGAAATAGCAAGAGATCCCAATACAGAGCCTTGGTTTGTACTTTCAACTTAAACTGGCTTACTTCTTATGGTGATGATTTAATGATTTTTACTGTAAAAACTAGTTCCAGTGTTATAAATTCTTGGCAATCATTTGGAGGGAGGAGATAGGTAACAGAACGAACTTAAAGATTTTAGGTTACCCCACAGACGATGTATGTAGCTTTCCCATTAATATGTAATAGTGTTTGAAGTTTGTGTGGAAAAGCTTTAAGAAAGATCCACCATTACCCCTTAAAAATCCCATTTTAAATCCCCTGTAAAAAGTCACTAAAAAATAATTAAAAATTTAACAAAAAATTGTTTTTTATTTATGTATTTTGGATTTACTGTGTCAATTTTTAACTAAAAAAAACTGACAAAAATAATAATTTTTTTAGCTAAAAACTTTGGAAAAAAAAAAAAAAACACTATTTTTTGACTGTTTTTGGTTTAATTTGAAAACCTGGGTCTTTTAAATTAATTAACGACAATTGAGGTACAGCACTTTTTTACTGAGTGATTATATACATTATTTACTTATATTTGTTTGTGAATGCCAGTTTTAAAAGTTTTTTTTACAGTAAGGGAAACCTAGAAGAAAGGATCCACGCATAAACCTACATCGTAATCACTGAACTGTATTATGATCCTACATTCAGCTAACTCAAGCTATCAGATTGTAAGCAAATCAGCATGCAGAAACCATCTAATGGCTATTTATTTCACAGTTTTCCCACTAGTAGAATCACCATCCGTCTTAGGTAAACATAAACTGGGTTGTTCCACGTTGTATTAACTTGTCAGTGGTCTTGTTTTAGCCAGACATCAGTGACAATTGACTCCGGCAAATGTCGTTAAGAGTTAATAAACTTTCTTCTATCTACTGATTCTATTACTGGTTAACCCAATCAAAAGTAATACTGATTTTGGTACAGAAAGTCCAGAACATTGTTTTCTAAAACGTCTATAACTTGCCTTACATATATTTTAGATAGCCTAATGATGGTAAAAAAGATATATGTAAATAATTGTGCACACATTAAGTGTCATCTCTTTTATTAGAGAGAAGTTTGATTGTAGGAGATTATCAATTCCATCATTATAACAACTATATCAAAGAAAATCAATTTAAGTTGTAATTAATGATCATGCATTCATATTGGAAGATGTGTAAATATCTCCTTCATCAAAACACAAGTTTATTTTTGGATAGGTTTAAATATATTGATTGAAAGAAGACTAAAGAAATGTCAAACCTTAATTATTATTAGTGATAAAAATATTAATTATTATTAGTGATAAAAATATTAATTATTATTATTAGTGATACAAATATTAATTATTATTAGTGATAAAAATATTAATTATTATTAGTGATAAAAATATTAATTATTATTAGTGATAAAAATATTAATATTTTGATACAAAGCAAGGAGCACAATGATTTTAAATACATCTTAATTAAAAGGACATACTATGTCACATTTAAGAGAATTTCTAACAAGAGTATCAAATTAAACTTAAACTGCTATCAATAATGTATTTTCTAAAATATTTAATAAATATAAAAGTTGAAGGTATCATTGGTGGGAAGAAGCGGTTATGGTGGACCTGTTTGTCCAATGGTGTAAATTTATAAGAGGGGGATAGAAACCTCCAAAATCCATACAAATTAAAAATATATATGTAACAGCAATCCAACTTGTTTGAAATCATTTACAGCAGTTAAATGGGTTTACATTGAATTAGGCCTAATTAATTTATTTAAATTTAGATATAGTCAAGTTTATTCCATAAAACACAGTGTGGTCAGCTCTTCAATCAAATTCATCTTTCCCCCCCAAAAAAACCAGGTCCTAACTATGGCACTGTGTTTGTCTTACCATTATGGCCAAGTTATAGTTATTAAAGCTGGAATAAATTAACCGTTACCGCTTTTCAGGGTGGGGCTGGCCTACCGATGCGTTGTTTTGCTGAGGACTTGAAGAACGGGACTGACCGCCTACTGTTTAGCTACTGTTTATTGCATCATAGACCGAATATCTCAATGAAAACTGAATAGAAATCGATCTTAAAATTTGTCTAGATACATAATAAAATCAAAATAATCAAACTTAAGACAACTGATTGCTTCCAAACACTTTGAAAAATAAAAATTTCCAGTTTTGGTTTATTCTGTAATAGTCTGATACAGGCCGGATTTTGTGTTTACTTCCTGTAACACTTCTGTAACTGTGATGTATTTTTCATTGCTTCTTTTCAAACAGGGACTCCTTTGTTTTATTTAAGTGATATAATGTCAGTATATAGTAATATAGTGTCAGTGATTGTTTTTATCATGGAAAGGGATTACTTGGATCGGCATGAAAATAGGTGCAGTCTTAGATGAATATTCCGATGACAATGAAAATAGTACATTTTAGATTATGTACATTTATTTGAAATTATTTACTGTACAAGTATTTTTTTCATACACAAATTGAAATTATATTTATATGCATCCATAAAATAAATATATGTGGTATCCTGAAAGAAATAATGTTACAAAACATAAGTTTTAGGCATTTCCTACAACCTTTTTTTTACATATTTTTGGTTCTAAAAAATTGTATAAATGCATCAGGGTTTTTATATGAGTTACTAAATAACTTTCAAGAATGAAACGTCAAACCCCTATAAGAGGACAAAATATAACAAGAATACATCTAAAATACCAAAATCACTCCTAAACCTACACATGGTAAATCAATTGGGCTACCCGTTCTTGTTGAAAGTAATTCGAGGGCTATTGGTTAAAAGTGAACAGATACATATAATAATAACCAAGCAAGTAGAAACTTCTCTGATGTACATTTGAATTTAATTTCATAATTACTGGCATCATAAAACTGGTATGAGGTGTATTTAGGGATAACAGATAAACTGAAACTAGAGAAAAAGGAAATTATCAATATGGGTAAAATAGTAGGCAGAAATAAAAGTAGCAAACTATTAAAATCTCTGCATAAGCATTATATTCCTAGTTTTAATTCATTTTGGACAGATTAGCACTTTTATTCCAAACTACTATTTTACTCATATTGATATCACTTAATATTTACTACTGTATACAAATGTCAAACCACAATAAGGGTTCCTGATACTGACCGGTATTGCTCCATCACACGGAATCATAGTTAGTGTTGAGAGCCCCGTCAATGCCATCCCTTTCCCCCCCCCCCCCCTGTGTCCCAGGATCCTCCCATTCTCCTCTCATTTTTTGCTGTTGGGCACCGATTTATCCAGCTGCATCCCAGAGTCGGCTTCAACCTCTGCCTCGTCTCTCGCATACGGTGAGTCTGTCTCTGACCATCCCTCCCTTTTATCAGCTCCTATAGGAAAAATCAACATAATAATTGACAATAATAGTTGTATAAACTGTATCTATATTCAAGATAATTTTTAAACCCATTTTAATTCTTATATTTTTGTTTTTATAATAGTGAACATGAAACTAATAATTTTCATATTCCTCCGTCTACAAGATAATGCCAACGTAATTTACGCATGAAATGTTATGTCTTATTTAATTGAAAATAAAATAAAACAGTTTTCTACAAGAAAAGAAACAAGTGCTGTTTCTTAAGGATACATGTTTCTACAAAAACATAAAAATAAATGTATGTGGATGAAACCATAATGGACCTTCATAAGCAAGCTAATTTAAGAGAGTAAAAATTACATTATACTAACCTTGTATAGAAAAAAAGGTGTAATGCTATTTAATTATATAAGGGAAAAGACAAACCTTCCTTGAGGAATAGAACCTAAATTTCAAGCTCAGATCACGTAAGCGCTTATAAAGGTTTTCAAAATTTTTGTAAAACTACATTTACTGTTGTACTTGTCGCAGTTGTGTAAGTATTTTGTGTGACTGTGGAACTACTAACATTCCAGATTCACAATAATGTTCTTCTAAAGCTAGAGAGGTTAAAGGATAATTTTTATTGAAATCAGCATAGGGCTATCTTTCTTTTTTTTTAAATAATTGATAGAGGAAAGAATTAGAATTTTCATTGGTGGTATTTGCGTTAGTAAATATCAAACATTAACCCAGGTTGGACCATAAAACAAACAACTCACTAATTATTGCTAACTTTGTTGTGTTTCTGATGAAAAACTACATTGTTGATAGAATAAGATTTCATTTATGATGCATTTGAGTCTTGTTTTTGACTTTGTTTTAAGTGTAGAGTTCCACTTCCACAAATCTAGGGTGAAATATACAGGGTGACAATTAAGTCTGGAACCCCACACTTTTTAATTTTTGGAAACCACAATAGAAAAAGAAATACCAAAGTTCTCAAAACGTGCTTACTGGTGATAGATAAACGCAACACATCTGCCCAATTACCGACCAGATATTCCCTTTGGGGGACGGTCCTCAAGGAGAGTCATGAACAAAATTACTTAAATAGCAGCATAGGTCAAGTTTGTTCTTGGCTATCAAATTAAAGGTCTCCACTTAGCAGAGTAAGGTGGGGGGGGGGGGGGGGGGGGGGGGGGGGCAAATGCCGCAACATCACCCTGGACTTCAAAAGGTGGATTCATTCAGTAGTTTATAGCTATTTGAAAATTTTTTTAAATTAAACAATTTAACAATGTAAATTATTAAAGTAATTTACAAGTAAAACACCAATTTTTTAAGTACCTGTGATCAAAGTAAGTGATTCATAAAATGTTTCCCCTCCCATCATCTAACAATGTAGTTAATCAAAGCCAGGAATCAATAATTATTACCAATAACACAATTACTGGTTAGAATGTGAAAGTGGCAGATTGAGTCATACACAGCATACCACAGAAAACTTAACGTTTGGGGCAGGTATTATAGGAAAATCAAATTATGGGCCCATTATTTTTATCAATGAGTATAATTTAAATGGTGACTCGTATCTAGCAATGCTCCCAAAATGGGATAATTCCTGCACTACAAGCAGCTCTTTGGGTCGACAATTTCAAAGAATTTATTTCCAACAAGATGGCGCGCCACTCACCACACTTTGTCTCTCCTTGTTTAGAGAAATACGTGGGATGACAATATCCATCACAGATGGATTGGAAAGACGTGTGCAGTAGAGTGGGCCTGCTCGTTCCCCGCTGCTTTAATTCTCCCGCTGGATTTTTTTCTTTGGGGATACCCTCCAAAGATAAAGTTTATCGTACTAAGCCTCGAGATTTGGTGCACCTAAGAAATCTCATAGTCCAAGAAAGCTCAGAGATATTCCTCGTGACTTACCTTCAAAATGCAGTGGATGGTTTTAAAACCGCCCTAGGACAATTGCCAGACGAATGGGAGGGGAACATTTTGGAAACACTTACTCTCAATTACTTTGATCACGAGGTAAACTTAAAAATTGGTGTTTACTTGTAACTTTAATAATTTACATTGTTAAATTGTTATAAAATTCAAATAGCTATAACTACTGAATGAATCCACACCTTTTGAAGTCTCGGTTTGCGGCATTCGTACTCTGCTATAAGTGAGGACCTTTAATTTGATTTACCTCTTAACTTGACCTATGCTGCTATTTAAGAATTTTGTCTTGACTCCCTTGTGGACCGTCCCCCAAAAGGGAATTTCTGGTCGGTAATTGGGCAGATGTTGTGCGTTACTATCACCAGTAAGCACGTTTGAACTTTGGTATTTCTTTCTAATTGTGGTTCAAAAATTAAAAAGGGTGGTTCCAGTACTTAATTTGTCACCCTGTACAGATTGTTCAGTAATTAGGTAATATCGTAACTGTGGACACAAGTACCTATCCGTTCTTGATAATGTTTACTTTATCCACAATGCCTAAACATTATCTAAAAAATAAAACTTACCTTTTTTTATTGCTCTGTTTATTTTGGTAAATTGGTAAACTTCCTTTGGGCATCTTAAAGTGATGTTTTGTGTTGTTAATTTAAAAAGTTGTTCTTTCATTTTGGTGGTTGCCAGTGCTTAGTGAGTGATGTTAAATACAATACGTTGTTTTCTTGTACTTTCCATACAGAATATAGGCTAGGTTAGACATATTTTTTTATCTTTGAATTTAGCCCTTTGTTCATCTATTTTAAACTTTACAATATGTAAAAATGTCTTTTCTCTTTCTGATTTTCGCGACAGGCTGGTATGCAGTATAGTAAAAAAAAAAGAAAAAGGTGGGGCCACACACCACACTGGAAATCAGGAAAACCAAAGTTGATTAAAAAAGTACCAAATATGTCAAGTAAAAAAGCGTTCTATACTAAATGAAAAATATTGAAGAAAATAATTTAAACAAAGAAAAATCATTTCTATGGTATCTGAATAATGACCATAAGTAAAATGTCCGATGCACATTGTGTTATTTTGGTGCCACAAGCTGTCTGACAAGTTTATAATTTCAATAAAAAAATGTTACACTGCCCTTATTTATTGTTTTTACATTTAATAAACCCATATAGCTTAGGCAGCTTTTAATTGTCTTCAATTAATATTATTAGTTTTTTAAGGTATCAAAACAAATAAACTATGGCTGTTAATATAAACTACCCTATAACGATAAACTAGCATTAGGTTTCATAACATTTCAACATTTTGAGTTTCAGTAATTTAGATATTTATAAATCAAGGTCGATCGGGCATGGAATTGATTGTGGGGGTAGGGTACGATAAGCGGGGACCCCGGTTTTTTATATCAAAACTGGCAAAACGATATTTACTCTAATCATAACCATGTTATATAATCAATCGAATACTAATTAATTATTTTGAACAATTAACCGTAACATAATCTATATCAACAGCTGGAAACACTTTCCACAAATAATACAGGTAAAGGTAATATTTCAATTTTACATAAGTAACATTTTGATTATTAAAAATGGGCAGGTCAATTTTAGAAATCACTACACGGACATTGCCTTTGAAAGATTATAAGAACAAGTTTTTCATAGGTTTCAACATGATAGGACTTTGATGTACCCAGAAAGACCCATTATGTGAAACTTGTGGGAAAGAAACAAAGGTTGTGTCTTAGTTTTCCTTCATTTTTGGTTATAATTTGTTTGATCACTGTTAATATTAATA
>NW_025786444.1:0-16264 GCF_021130785.1 Homalodisca vitripennis
AAAATGTCGCATTATTGCGTTTAGTTTTAGTTTTGAAAACTTTTTATAACTTCTGCGAATTTCCACGTTGGATATTCAATTGCTTACCCCATAACATCAATGGTTCGGTAACGCTCAGGCAAATCCCATAGACTAACATGCAACATCATGGTACTTCGTTGCCTATATAGAAATGGAATGATATTCATGAATTAACTTTCTTTATAGTACCACAATAAAAATTCAAAGTGATAAACTTGTTTTCAGCACTTTGATAGTCCTAAGAAAATAACAATAATACATGCTTTGTCCCAATAAAGCGTTATAATATATAGGAATTTTTCATGAAGTTTTAGATTGTAAAATCTGCAGTAATATCGAAAATCTTAAATTATACTCCCAATAAAAACTTTTTTCATGAGATAAAAAGATACGTTTTGGAAGTTCAATGTCTAACTCCAACTCTCTTTTGAGTATGGTAAAATACATATTTGTGAAAACCTACGATAATATAAAGTGACAAAAGTAAAAAATATATATGTATTGATATATAGTATATATTGACATATAGTATATATATATATATATATATATATAATATATATAAATATATATATATATATATATATATATATATATATATATAAGTAGATATGAATATTGCCGGTTCTAGACCACTTTTGGGACAGTCAGAAAATCAATGTAAAATACTGTCCATTGAACCATAAACAAATTCTAATAAAATCTAACAGGAAAGCACGAATGTTAAATAACCGAATCTTTAGCTGTTTTACTGTTCAATGTTTGCTTCTACATTTATAAGCTGTTTTAATGAAAAAATCAAAAAATCTTAATAAAAAATCTTTATTCTACAAAGTTAATTGTTATAAATTTCTTTATCTTTAATAGTCTTCTTTCCAGTAACAACCAAGTGTAATTTTTCATTTTTGTTTAATTCTTTAATCTTTTTCTCATCCAAAAACAGTTAAAAATCTGTTCGGCAAGTGTACTTTACAATCTTCCAACTCGGCAATTATTGTCATCCCGAACTTATCTTTCATTTTCTCCAAATTCAAGATTCTATATCTCTTTTTTTCTTCCAATTCCACTAATTTCTTATATTCTTTGAATCTTAGTTCACCAACCTTATTCAACTCTTGTAACAGCGCTGCCATTTATTATAGAAAAATACTTTTAACTAAATTTAGTTAAAAGATTTTTCTATAACAAATAGAACAATCTGAAAACATTTGACCAGAGAATTGTGCTGATTTGTGTCAAAAATCACTACTTCTCAAAATTTAATTTTACAAATTTTTGCTCTTTAAATAGAACAATCTGAAAACATTTGACCAGAAATTGTGCTGATTTGTGTCAAAAATCACTACTTCTCAAAATTTTAGTTTACAAAATTTTTGCTCTTTAAATATGGAGAGGAAAAAGATAGAGTGCCCATACTGCAAAAAAGACATTTTTGAACATCACTATACTCGTCATTACAATTCGAAAAATCATTTGAAGAACAAAGAAAATTTATAATAAAGAACTAAATTATTTGAGGACTTGGGCTAAAGAAAATCAAATTGCCGATCACCAAAACATGTATAATATAGAAAAATTGCGTGAATTAAAGAAAAGCTTTAAGGAAGATAAAAAAGATCTCAATCTATTTAATGATGAAAAAATTCAATCAATCGCTGAAAAATTGTCCTTAGAAACAAACGATAAAACTAAGTCTGAAATGATCGAAGAAATTGACAAAACTCTTAACGAAAAACCTAAAAATATCATTGATGTAGAAGTTTTATCCTCAATACACGGTCTTTTCAAGCAATACATTTTAACGAATTTAAACGATAAGTTCATGTCAATTTACAAATATCTATCAATTATGAGGCCAGAGATTAAAAGTTTAATCGAAAAATTTCAAGAAACCGTTAAAAATATGAAGGGCTATCTCTCTTTAGAATGCGAATACGAACGAACTTTAGTGAACGGTGAAACACAAACTTGTCCAATGTACTTTACTATAAAAGCAGACGAAATCTTCGACGTAAACGACTTTATTACTAAGCAATTTAATAAATTAACACATCGAGAACCAGACAAATCATCCAAATAAGGGCTCTGGTTGGACATTAAAACGTTGTAAACAACTGATTTTGAGCCTTAATAAACATGAATTTATGATACGCAGGATCATATATCGATTTACCAAAGGAAATCAAAGATAAAAAAGCTTGTGTAAATATCAAAAATAAAGATGATTATTGCTTTATTTACTCTATCCGATGCGCTATTGAAAAACCCGAGACTCATGTTGACAGAGCAAAACAATACGAAAAATTCGTGAACGATGAGATATTTTTCTGGATTTCGACTATCCTATGTCTTTAAAAGATATACAATTATTTGAAAAACGAAGCAGCAAAGCAAAGTACAAGTATCCGAAAATGTCTGTAAATGGTCTATACTTTTGATGAAAAACTACACATAGTACCGTTGCAAATTTCAGAAGTTTATGACGCCAAGTTAGAAGTTGATTTATTGTATGTTAAACAAGATGATAAATCACATTATGTTTTGATAACAGATTTAAGTAGATTAGCGAGTTCCCAGATATCAAAAAATGCTCACAAGACGTTCTTGTGTCGAAGATGTTTAAGCCATTTCTACAAATATAGTGCTTTATCAGATCATTTAGAAATTTGTAAGCAACATGAAGTTTGCAAGCCAATTATGCCGTTTCCGGGGTCCAAACAACTAAATTTACCAATTACCAAAAGAAATTTAGCCATCCGTACGTTATTTATATGGATTTTGAAAGCATATTAGAGAAGATTCCCACATGCAAAAACAATCCGCAAAAATCGACTACAACCAAGATTCAGAAGCATATTCCTTATGGTTTTACTCTATATTTAGTGTCTAATGTGACCAATCGTATGTACAAGCCGATATGTTATCGAGCAAAAAATGAAGAAGAGTTGCCGAACGTTCCTGCAAAATTGTTTGAAGAACTCAATAAATTATCGAAGGTACATAGCTAAAAAATATAATTCAAAGAAACATGAAGCCCATGAAATTGACTGACGAAGAAGAAATTTCGTATCAAAATTCAAATCTTTGCCACATTTGTGAAGAAATATCGTATCAAGACACTGAAAAAACTTTAGGGTTTTTACAGATAATTGGAGTTCTGCTTATGATGCATTCAAAAAATGCAGAGATCACTGTCATTTGACTGGAAAATTTCGAGGTGCAGCTCATAGAATTTGTAATCTGAATTTGAAATTTCCTCAGAATATTCCCGTTTTCTGCCACAATATGTCAAATTACGATACGCATTTGTACATAAAAGAATTGGCTAAACAATATGGAAATGTTGATTTGATTGCAAACACCGATGAAAAATATATAAATTATTCTGTAAATTCTGGATATGGCTATGAATTCGAAGGTGACAAAACCTAGAAAGTTCATCAAGTTTTCGTTTGTAGACACGTTTCAGATTCATGGCCTCGTCTATAGAAAAGTTAGCTAAAAATCTAAAGAGAGAAGACTTCAAACATACAAATCATTTTATACAGGATGGAAGAATATTGAATGAAATTATAGAAAGACAGCCAAATGGACAAAGAAGAGATTTTTTAAAATATTGTCAGGAAAAGGAATATTTCCCTATGTGAATTTATCGATAGTATTGAAAAACTTTATTACAAAGAAGAGCTGAAAATTCAAGATTTCTATTCACTTTTGACAGACGAGAGCATATCTGAGAAAGATTATTCAACACTACTTGAGCGTTTGGAACAAATTAAAAGAGAAAAATCTTGGAAATTACTCCTGATATTGTACAATATCCAAGATGTTCTTATTGCTCGCTGATATCTTTGAAAATTTTAGGAATATTTGTTTTGAATTGTTATAAACTTGATCCAGCACACTATCTGACTGCTCCTAGTCTATGCTTGGGATGCTATGTTAAAATTAACTAAAATCGAGCTTCAACTGATACACGATTACGATATGTATTTGATGATCGAAAAAGGTATTCGCGGAGGCATTTCTCAGTGTATTAAACGATATGTGAAAGCAAATAACAAATATTTAAAATATTTTGATAAAGACAAAGCCCGAAAACTATTTACTCTATCTCGATGCAAACAAACCCTTTATGGGTATGGTCTTATGCAAAAACTGCCGTTTAGTGATATCAAGTGGATGGATCCTAAAACGTATACAAAAGAAGAGTGGCAAGAAACAATTTTAGAACTCACTATGGCGACGAAGATTATGGCTATATTCTCGAAGTTGATCTTGGATATCCAACGAATTTACACGAACATCACAAGGATTTACCTCTTGCTCCAGAAACATTTTAAAAACAAACTTTGCACAACTCTACTGGATAAAACTGAATACGTTGTTCATTCGAGAAATTTGAAGTTCTAGTTTGGAACAAGGTATGATTTTGAAACATGTGAATAGAGTTATTGCATTCGATCAGAAGCCTTTTATGAAAGAATACATTGATTTTAACACAAACATGAGAACCAAAGCTACAAGCGACTTTGAAAGGACTTTTATAAGCTGATGAACAACTCAGTTTTTGGAAAATCTATGGAAAATGTGAGAAACAGATGTGATATTAAGCTTGGAAATGAAAGAATTTTCAATGAAACAAGCTAAGAAAACAAATTTCAAATGCTTTAACATCTTTGACGACAACTGTATAGCGAGTCACATGCTACAAACAAAAGGTTAAATTTAACAAACCGATTTACATAGGATTTTCAGTTCTCGACCTCTCCAAAATTGCTAATGTACGAGTTTTATTACAACAAATTAAAGAAGTTTTGATCCAGATTTGAATCTGTGTTACATGGATACAGACAGTTATTTCCTAGAATTGAAACGAGATCCTTTTAAAATTATTAAAGAAAATATAGAGGACTTTGATACGAGCGATTATCCAAAAGATCATGAATGTTTCACTACTAAAAATAAGATAAGGTCATAGGAAAATTCAAAGACGAACTAAATAGCGAAGTTTTAGAAGACATTTTGTGGTTTAAGATCAAAGATGTACTCGTACAAATATCTAGACAAAAATCCAGTTAGGTGTAAAGGAATTAAGAGAAGCGTTGTAAAATAAAACAATAAATATCGAAAACTTGAAGAGATGTTTGTTCGAAGATAAAGAAGAATTTAGGGAGATGACAGTCATCAAAAGTTATAAACATGAGTTGTACACTGTTACCATAAACAAGCTGGCACTGAACGCTAAAGATGATAAGAGAATCGTTCTAGAAAATAAGATCGATACAGTACCGTATGGCTATGAAGCAAAAATCTGATATATTAGACGAATTAAATAAACTTGGAAACTTTGATATGTAAATGGAAGATGATTTAATTCACTGTCACAAGTGTAAAAAGAAAACGAAAAATATAGATTCAAAAATCGTTCAAACTCAAAATGGATTGTATAGAATTGCTGCAAAATGTTCAAAATGTAAGACAAACAAGAGTAAGTTTATAAAGAATCCAAATCCAAAACCTGTTAAGCAAGAATTGAAGACTAAAGATGAGATAGAGATTGAAGCTAGAGAAATTCATGCACCGGTACGAAAGAAGTTTAAAAAGAGAAAAATTATAACATTAGGAATTGACGATTTATGGGCAGCAGATTTAGTTATAATGTCTAACTATTCAGATCAAAAATGATGGATTTAAGTATATGTTAAATGTTATTGATACTTTTCTCAAAATATGCTTGGTCAAGAGCTATCAAAAGAAAAAACGGCAAGGATATTTCAAAAGCTTTCGAAGATATAGTAAAAGATGCCATAAGGATCAATCACAAACCTCCTAACCTACTTCATACAGATAAGGGTTTAGAGTTTAAAAATAAAGAATTTAACGATGTTTTGAGGAAATACAACATTAAGATTTTATCATACTGAAAACGAAGAGAAATCAAGTATTGTAGAGAGATATAACAGAACTCAAAATGAAAGAATGAAGGTTCTTTTTGAGATTAATAAAAACTTTAAATGGATCGATATTCTTCAAGAAATCGTAAAGAAATATAACCGATACTGTTCATAGCACAATCAAAAATGAAGCCTAAAGACGTAGATAAAGATGCAGTAAAAGAGTTATTAGAGTCGGTTTTCAAGTATGTTCCACCTGAAATTCACACGAAAACTAAATTTAAAGTCAATGATCATGTAAGAATTGTTAGTAAAAAACAAACATTTTCGAACAAATATAAGAACAATTGGTCAAGAGAAATCTTTGTGATTTATCAAATTAATAACACAGATCCTGTAACTTATAGTATAAAAGATTTAAATAATGAAGAAATAACCGGAAAGTTTTATGAATATGAATTGAGAAAGTCAAAGATTTTTTCTATAATAAATGGAGGCCCAAAAGAAATGTTCAATGTGCAAAGAATTAAAAGGTTTTGAAGGAATTTTATAAAGATAAGAGTAGAAAAGATGGAATTATTTATAATTGTAAAGATTGTTATAGGAAGTATCATAAAGAGCTGTATGATAAAATAGAAAAATTAACTTTGGAAGAGAAAGAATGTCTTAAATGTAAAGAAACTAAAAAAATTTCAGAGTTTAATAGTGATCACTATAGTAGAGATAAGAAAGACTCATATTGTAAAGATTGTGTAAAGAAGAATCACCATAGATTATATTATGAAGATACTCAATGTGAATGTGGAAGAACTATAAAATGGTTAAATAATTATCAAAAACATTTACAAACAAAATATCATAATTCAAGAGTTTTAGTAAAATTGAGAAACATTTTCATCGTGTAATTTAGATATTCTATAAATCAGTCGAGATTCTGCCATATATTTGTAGTAAAATGATTTCCGTTGTATAAAAATATTCAAAGATTCTTTCATTTGGTTATACTAGATTGATAGAATTTGGTTCGTCATCAATGAACAAAATCTCTAATTCAGGATAATTTATTTTTAGATGTTTTAATCGGTTTGGTATTTCTCGTTTCTGAGCTCTGATAACATAATAAGGCCATTCCCACATGTGATTCTTCTTAATTAACACAAAAACATGGTGTTTTTTCTTATCAAAATCTTTACATACCATCATCTCTCTTCATTAATTCCATTCGCAATTCTTGATTCTCTATTTTCAAGGATTTCATTTGACCTGAAATTTTGTAACTGTTTTATTTCATCTTTTAACTGCTTATTTTCGTTTTTGAGTTTGTACTCACCATATTTTCTAATGGAAGGGTAATACTTCTTTCGTAACCCAATTTTTAAACAATTTCGCTTCTGGTTTATGCGATCTCAAAATTAAAGAATAAAGTCCAGATTCATTAACGAAAACAGTGTTATTTTGGAAGTTTGAAGGTAAGCTATTTATAGCCCCCCTTATATTTAGATTAAAATAGAAGTTTTTATCATCTTCGTCAACGTTTATTCTGATCGTTTGCATAGTATTTTTCATATTCTAGAATTTTTGCTAACGTCTTTAGCCTTAAACCAGATCACATTGTTTTCGTCCAACAATCGTAAAGGATATGTTTTGTTATTGAATTTTAGTTGATTATTGAGTAGGTCTACAACTGACTCCATTTAGATAGAAATAAAATTTAACAAGCAATTTTTATTTTGAGTATAAAGTCCTGGTTCATTGATGAAAATAGTGTCTGGATGTAATTTTTGTAAGAGTCGCGATTCGATACCCTTGTCAGAATCTATGTTTTCAAAGCTTTTTTTGTATTTTTCTTTAACATTGTCTTTATTTCGTATTTTTTGTGAATATTTGTGAGGTGGCCCTCGAGGGCTACCTTATCTTTTAGATAAAAAGTATTGGTATTTATCATCATTATCAACTCGTTTTGAAAGTTTGAAGGTAAGAACGATTCGTTCCCCCCTTGATTCATCATTCTTTCGACAATCTTAAATATATTTGTTGTTTTACTCTCATTATTTTATTAAATTTCCCTCAGAGTCTTGTATAGTTTAGAACGATTTTTTGAATTCTTTTAATATTTTTTCTAATTGGAATATAATCGATTTCATTCGGTTTTTTCACTGATTTTTGATCTATAAGCAACATTTGGGAAAAAAGTGTACAAAATTTCAGATTCTTTGTGTAAATGTTCGGTATGATTTTCAAAACTAGGTTCAAACGAGATTGCAGTGCACTTCAATTACATCGAAAGGTCTAAATTTTTGGCGTTTTATTTCCTAAATATACCTGATTTGGCTCAATAGTTTCTTGAACAAACCCTAACAAAATTCTACAATAATTGCTGAAAACATTATTCTTACTGGTGATTTTATTTGAATTTTATTAGAGAGATAATTTTTTTGCATTTCAAACTTGTTTTCGTCAAAGTTTAAAGATTTATCTGATTGTTTGAATGTTTTCAGATAATTTTTAAGGGAATTTTTTATTTGATCGAAGGTATAATATCCTTTGTTTACAACCATAATATTTTGTTATGTTCTTCTCACTAAATCCTATACAATAAGGAGAACTTTTCACTAATATTTATTACAAAATTATCAGAATAAAAAGCCGCTTAAACCGATAAAATAATTTGTTGATTCTTCCTCTAAGTGTGTATAGGATGTTCCAAGTTTAAAAACTAATTTAGAGCTTTCTGAAGTCAAACTTGGAACAGCTTCATTTTCGCAAGCGTTGCTTCAAGATGAAAATCTTCTATTTAAATGGAGAAATTTTTAAAGCAAAAAGATCAGATAAAACTTCAAACGTTTGAAGAAAATTAAGAAAGATCAAACCAATCAGATTGTTAATTGTTGGTTCAAGTGGGATGTGGAAAAAACAAACTTTACTATTGGAATTTTATCTACAATAGGTTGATTCCTTATTCCAATTTGTATGTTTTTAGTAAATCTTTAGAACAAGACGCCTATAAAAAAATTACAAGAAAGATTTGAAAATATTGAGAAAAACTTAAACAAAAAAATATCACATTTTTATAATGCTTCTGAGGACATAGTTCCGTTAAGCGAATGTAAACCCAATTCGTTAATCGTTTTTGATGATTGTATTTTGGAAAATCAGGACGTTATTAAGGAATATTTCGTAATGTCTCGTCACAAAAACATATCTTGTATGTATCTTTCCCAATGCTTTTCAAAGGTTGATAAACAAGTTATAAGAAATAAACCTGAATATGTTGTGTATTTTTAAGCAAGATGATCACTATTCGAGAATAGATTTACAACATATTATGTGGGATCTGATATGAGTTTTTAACCACTTTAATGAATTGTGTGATAAAATTTGGAAAGTAGAGACTATGGATTTTTAACTATTAATCTAACTTTGAAGCCTAAAAATGGTAAATATTTGAATAAATTTTCCAATATAAACGTGTGATAATCTAGTTGTTTTCATGATTTTACGTTCACGTTTACGTTTCGTGTTCTCGGTTTTTACGTTCCACGTTCACGTTCCACGTTCACGTTTTCATGTTTCACGTTCATGTTTCACGTTTTTACGGTCCACGTTCACGTTCCACGTTCACGTTTCACGTTCATGTTTCACGTTCGTGTTTACGTTTCACGTTCATGTTTCACGTTCGTGTTTCACGTTCCACGTTCACGTTTTTACGTTCCGTGTTCACGTTTCGTGTTCACGTTTCCACGTTCCACGTTTACGTTTCAAAATTTTCCTAAATAAATGGCGAACGTAACTTCTGAAGAAGCGAAAAAACTTGATCAAATAGAAAAGAAATTAATCAAAGAATTTTAAAGAACAGATTCGAATTGATGAAAAAGAACAAGAATTTATTCAAAAAATTAATCAACCTGTAACATCTGCAATAAAAAAATGTTGAGGGCAAAATTGAAAATGTTTTAAAGCGATAATCAAAATTTGATGAATTTGGTTCCAGTTTGTACGACAATTTGCTGATATTTCGAATTCCAGAATCTGAAGTAGAAGAGTTTGGAATTGCCAAAATTACCATCTTCAACACCATTTAGACCTCGAATCATTGAAGACTCTACCATAGTTGAACCAATAAGTCCTGGAACAACGGATATAATAATTGGTGAAATTGGTAAAAAATTTCTTCCTAGAGCAAAGGGATGATAAATTTGGTTTGTATTGGGACAGAAAAAAAGAAAAGTTTTTATGATTGGAAATTTGCCCGTGAATTTTGAGCATAATGATATCATTATTAATGAAAAAACATATGAAGGAACTCAAGGTTTATGGAGATTATTAACAGGCACTGATGTTCCAAAAGACGGTTTATATTCTGAAGAAGACTTGAAAAAGTATACAGAAATTTTATGGATATCTGATTCAATTTACAAAAATAAATGATCCATCAACTAAGAAACCAAAGTCAAGTAAAGGTAAAAAATATCTCAATTTGATTAAACCAATTTTGGGAAAAACGAATCGAAGGATCAGGTGTGAGAAAATACAATGATAATAAGATTGAGTACAGATATATCGACGATTTGACAAAACTCGATGGAATTATAAATTATATCTATGCTCAAGAAAAGGCTGGAAACAACAATTTTTTGAAACGAAAAGAAAGCGATTAAAGATTTTATTTCGAACAAACTTGATGAAATGATTGAAAAACCTGATGGAATTAAATATAATATTAAAACGAGTTTTTGCCGGCAATAAGTTCATCTATGATTGAAGGTAGTGGACTTTTTGAATGATTTTATCAACAATTTACCTTTTGAATTACACGTACCAACTTATCAGTATCTGGGGCCTGGCACAAAACTCGAAAAAAAGACTAAAAAGAGGAGATCCTGGTATAAATAAATTAGATCAAGCTGCTATGGAACACGATATTTTTTATGCAAAACATAGAGACACAAATTCCAGGACATATCGCAGATAAAAGTTTTTGCAAGATAAGGCAATGGATAGATTTTTATCAAAAGATGCTAGTTTAGGTGAAAGATTTGTTGCGCTTCCAACAGCTGGAGCAATGTTTTTGAAGAGAAAACTAGGAATGGGAATCGAAGAGAACTTGAAATTTTAACTATATAAATGGAGGTGAATGTAAATTTCAGCAAAAATCAGAAAGAAAAAATAAAATCCGCTTTTAAGAAGAAAATACCCGTTAGTATTCAATTTAAAATAGATCAACTAAAAAATGGCGAAGATAAGATATTTTTAACAAATAGACAATACAATAAACTCGAAAAACATAAGAAAAACAATAAAGGAACCAGAATAGAATTTTCTTATAATCAGTTGAAAGAACTTAAAAAATGGTGGACTTTTGAAAGACTTATTAGATTTTTGGAGAAAATATTCCAGTTGTTAAAAATGTTGTTCCTTATGTTCGTAAAGCTGCTCCAATCGTTAAAAAAGATGTGATTCCTATTGTTCGAAACATTTTAAATTGGTTAGATAAAAGAGTTGGAAGATGTTACAGGATCTGGATTAGATGAAAAAACTTTGAATTACGTGAAATCAAAACATCGGAAAAAAAATTTGAACCCTTAACATTCGGAGAATTGGAAGAAATCTGCAAAAATATTAAAACATTTTAGAGGAATTTTTATGCGCGATACATTACCTGAAAAAGTTAAGAAATTTGAATGTGGAATTGTGAATTTAGACTCGATTATGGGAAGTGGAACGCATTGGGTTTGTTATTATAAAAATGATAAGAATACATGTTATTTTGATTCGTATGGAAGAATTGAGGGACAAACCACCTATAGAATTTGATTAAATATTTGAAAAAATCAAGCGTCTACTACAATGATTCTCAGATTCAAGGACTATAAAGATCCCCCAATTTGTGGTCATTTATGTGTTTTTGTTTTGAATGAACTGAGTACTGGTAAAGATTTTAAAAGAAGTTGTTAACAAATTATTGCTTAATAAATATGGATTCACAAAATATTTTTGACGTATTTGGAACACAAATTATTCAAAATGTAGATAATAGTTTGAATTTTGATAGTTTGAGGAATGAGTTTGATAAACAAATTAGAAAGTTTATTGCAGAACCTTCCAGATTCAGATATGTTTGCTGTCGAGAAGATTTTAAAGCAGAATATGATAACAAACTTGCAAATTTCATGAGTTCAAATGAAGTTGCTGATAAAATAAAAAACATTGGAAAAAGAAGTTGATGATGGTGTAAAAAAAATTATTTACCAATTTAATGTCTCATATCGAAAAAGCTGATGAAATTACTGAAGCGATCAAAGTTGAAAAGAATTATGTTAGTTTGGCTAATAAGAAAAGAATTGTCGGTGTTCGACCTGGTATTGACAAACATGATGTTGTTGTTAAAGAACAAATTTTAAAACCTCTAAAATTATCAGAAAACATCGATATTGTTGATTTACATGATCCGAATGTTAAAAATGCCTTTAGATTTTAAAGGAAAAAGAATTAGCGGTGTTAGTAAAGGAATTAATCCATTTGATGTTGTTGTAATGATTCAATTAGAAGATCCTATTAAAATGTTTAATGAACTAAAACAAAATTATGAGAATCATAAACAGCATGTTAAAGATTTTACAACAGAAGTCTATGACAAGTTAGAAGCCAGAAATAGAAGATCAGTAGGACGATGTTGGTGAATTTACTTGATAAAGTAAATAAACTAGAAGAAAACTTTAATACATATAAAAATAGTGTTAATGTATTAGTTGGTGAAGTAATTAACAAAATTCTGAAAAATTTTGATACAAGTTTTAATGAGAAAATAAACCTTTTTGAAGATTTTGGTACACGTTTAAATGAGCAAACAACACATAATAATGAATTACTTAAAAGTATAGATGATCGATACTCTTTATATCTCGATAAAGTAAATAAACTAGAAGAAAACTTTAATAAATTTAAAGAAGATGTCGATAAAACTTTTGAAAACATCGACAACAGATTTAATGGAGTAGGTGGTTACGATGACTAATTTTCCTTATATAAATGGCGCTCATATATTGTGTGAGATGTAAAGAGAAAACTGCCACAAACGATATAAAATACTATGCAAACATTAACGGAGTTAAAAGAATTTCGGGAAAATGTGCTGAATGTAACTCAAAAAAGAGCCAATTTATAAAAACTTGATTTTGAAATTTTTTCTTAATAAATAGAGATGGCGGGACATTACAGTGCTTTCGATCTTTTTATAATGCAACACGAAAGAGATTTGAAAAAAGAACATTGGGATGACATTTCTCAAAAATATGAATTATCCGAAGATATGATGAGATTATACGTAAACAAATTGAATTGGTATAACATTGCAAAATATCAAACTTTATCATCAGAGTTCATTCAAGAAAATATACATTATCAATTAAAAGATCATATGTCTGTTCTTTGTCTCTATCAACACTTGAGTATAAAGTTTTTGGATGAAAATAAAGATACAGTTGATTGGAACAATATTATAGATAGCGGTTACTATCCTGTGCAAATTTTATTGAAATATGTGACCGAGATCGCAAAATTTAAGTAAGAGAGAATCCTGAATATGACGAAGTAGATCATTTTAAAAAATGACTCTAATCTTTTTAATTATTTTACTAAAATTTATATCTTTTCTTATAAAAACGTACATTAGATCGATGAAAAAATGATACACGATGTTTAAAATTTGTCTTATTAAATGGCGGACTACAGAAAATATGCTAGTGATATTGAAAGGGCGGAGTTTAAAAATTTCTATCCAATTAGTAAACAACATTTGAATGAACCGAATAAAAGAACTGAGTTTTAATATTGATTTTGGAGATAACTTTTGCTCGTCTAACTTCCAGTTTTATATTTCTGGAACTTTAAACAAAACAAGATGGTCAAGCATATCTTGGAACTGATAATGTTAGATTAATCGATAATTTTATACCGTTTTTATTTTCTAAGATTGAAGTAAGAAAACACAATAAATTGATAGAAGAAGTCGAAAACTGTGGCCAATTAAGCACAATTAAAGGAACTATTTCGTATTCATAAAAGTGTTGATGTTATTTCTCCAAACTTCTAATGGCTTTGAATCAGATGTTTAATATTTGGTGTATTTTGAAAGCAGCTGGAAAAATTTATCTCATTTTGGATTAGGAATTTTTTTGAATAATGGTTACTATTCCGATCTATAAAGGAGGATTTTATCTCTAAGTTTTATAAGAAGCAAGAAGACGATGAATGTGATTCTGAAAAGGACTGCAAACTGGAAATGTTATGACCTCGTTGTTGGGAAAAATATACAATTAACAGAGATTTTTTTTAATTAGAGTTCCAATTGATTGATTATGAAAAATCACGAGTAAAATATAGGTTGAATTGATGAAATTACAAAAAGTCAAATACATTATGTTTAATTTTCTAGATTTGGTCAATGTATTGAACAAAAAGGTTATTTCCGGAACAACCAAAAAACCCCCTTTTTATTCGTTCGATATTTACAAATATTTATAGAAATAATCTTCAATCCCGCCCAAGTTCGTTTATCATAGTTGCGTTTTCAAACAGATTAGACAGAAATAATCAAGAAATAAAATCCTTCAAAGTTTGATAGTTTGGATTGTAAAAAATATCAGAAGTAAAATTGAACGGGTTCCTTATTATCCAGATGAATTACAAAATTTAAAACATTTCAGGAGGTTCTTATTCATGAATCATGTTATCAGATGTATCCAAGATTTTAAGAAAGTTTACTGGTAATAATATAAGGAAAATGTATTTACAATCCTTAAAAAGAATTTTATAGCGAATAGACCTATTTATGTCATTGGATTACAACCAAGTGTTTGACAAATTTATTTCTGGTTTCAAAGAATCGATATAATTAACAATATGGATTTTCAAAAAAGCTGTTTACAAACGCGATTCTGTTATGTTGTTGTTGTCTCTGACAAAATTTTTTAGCCTATGATGTGATTAAGAACGAGATATTTAGAGAAATTCAGTAGTTAATGATGTTCATATTATTCTCTTTCTTCATTCCTTCTAACTATTTCCCCAAAAAATATAACTCTTTCACCCCACTGGAAAAAATCCCGATTTCTCCCACGTAATAATCTTTACTAGTCCGTACACATAATATCCTAAATAGTTGTAACAATAGAATGAAATTATTATCTATTTATCTCTGTGTGTAGAAATGTAAACACAAACATTTGCGTTGAAAAAATTTATATCTCGGCAGACTTAGTTCCATAATCTCCATTTAAACAAAAAACTCTGTTCTTGTTTAAATGGAAGAGTATAAATGCCAACTGTTTTTTACAAGTGTTTCTAAATAGAGGAGAAATTAATCGATAAAAGATATTTAGTTTGATAAGAGGTTGTAATTATAATTATTGTAACGAAAAGACCTAAAACCTTAAGGAAATTTCGAAATAAATTAAAACACATTTGAATAACCTGCTTACAAAATTGCAATATGGAGACAAGAAGCATAAAACAAAATTTTGTTACAGAATTTTAGAAAACAGAATAACAAATTTTACTTATCTCTTGGAAACCATTGACATAAATTATTTTCCTTTTCAAAAGAATACATTAGGTTTGTAGGTTATCGATACACACGATTTATTATGAAAAGATATTACCCTGTATTTTATATTTATTAATCCTAGACATGTTTATAGAAATTTGTTATATTGATTTGAACCAGATAATCCTCGATGGATTTTATAGTACATTTTGTGAGTAAATTATAAACGAAGAACTCCTCGAGCCCCCGCCCATGTTAGTCTAAAAGAATGCGGTTTTATACTGCACATTCCTCCCCGACATACCTCGAGTGATTGTTAGCAAATTTATACCCCCCCAAATTTTTTTTTTGATTTCCGTTCCTTTTAAAATTTTTATTTCTATTTTAAATGGATGTTCCATATGAAAGAGGTTAAAATGCATATTGGAGAATGTAAGTTTTAAAGAAGTAATAAGAAGTTAAATGAGATTGGAAGAAAGTGGAAGAATACATAGAATCATCTTGAATTTGGAGAAAATGAAAGATAAATTCGGGTTTACAAATAATTGCGAGTACCGAGTTGGAAGATTGTAAAGTACACTTACTCGAACAGATTTTTGACTAGTTTTGGATGAAAAAAAGATTAAAGTAATTTAAACAAAAATGAAAAATTACACATTGATTGTTACTGGAAAGAAGACTATTAAAGATAAAGACCTGTGTTACAATTAACTTTGTAGAATAAAGATTTTTTATTAAGATTTTTTTGGATTTTTTTTCATTAAAAACATGCTTATAAAATGTAGAAGCAAACATTGAACAG